>NC_051052.1:21157970-21220470 GCF_904848185.1 Acanthopagrus latus
TCTCAGTGTTGGTGGTGTTTTCTGTTGCTGACGGTGTTTTCAGACATTCAGAGCTCTGGTTCTGTTTGGTCCCGATCCAGAATCTTCCTCCGGTACACGGACAGGTGGACCGACTCTCCCTGCGTCTCCGTGAGCACGACGCTTCTTATATTTTCCTTCTGACCTTTTCAAACGGCGCTTCATCGGCGCGTTGGTTCATTGAACTGATGTGAGTGTGTGGACGTCACGTATGTTCCTGCAGAAGGAGCTGCAGAGATCACGTGAAGCTTATTCATGTAAAATCTCAGCGTGTTCACACGTGGATGGCCAGCGAGGGTGTTTACAGCAGCAGCTGCAGCCAGGACTTATGAATGTACCGACCCCCCTCATTCATAAACACACGGGATGCTTATATAATGCCCATGCAGATCCCCCCTCGTTCTCCTGGGCTATTTATAAACCCAGCAGCATGCTGGGAGAAGAGCGTGGCCAATTCATGCCGTGCCCTTCAAGACCAACACATGGCCCCTGGGGGCGGCCGGGCCCCGACTTCAGGGAGCTATTATTAGAGTCACGTCATGGGAGAGCCGGAGAGGAGGGGAGGAGAAGTGACAGATGGGGGAGGGGAGGGAGAACGGACAGGGAGCATAGCTCTGCTGATGATGAGGAGGAGGAGGATGATGATGATGGTGGAGGGAATGTAAAGGCTGATGTCGTCAGGTTTATGTTTCACCACCAGAGCAGAAAGAAAACAGGTAGATGATTGTTTCAGTGAACACAAGATCCGAGAGATTTCTCTAAAACTGAGGTGACAGAAACATGCTGAAGTTTTTCATAGAAGGCAGAAATAATGCAAAGCCTGAGAAGAGTTCACCCAACACACACTTATAAAACCATTTCATCCATTCCACCACACCGGAGCCCTCCTCTTAAAGGAGCAATTCACCCAGAAATACAAACCCACTCGTCCCCCTCTCCTGCTCCTGATCTCAGATCAGATTTACAGTTAGCTCAGTTAGCTCACTGTGTATCTGAGGGCTGCATCCATCAGAGGACGCGGTGCAGGAAGACACCACGTCCTCTGACAACTGAGCGTTGTTAAATTAAATGATGGTGGATGTATGTCACCAGTTCCTCCTGACCTTTTCGTTGTTTTGTTAAATTACTAACTAAAAATCTAAAAGTACTAGTGTTAATCTAGAAATGTCTGATGTCTGTTCTGAACTTGAGCAGCTTGTCGCAGCGACTGTCAGCTGGACGCTCGCTCGTCTGGATCAGATCTTTTATGCTCCGTCAGTGTAAATAAAGAGACGTCAGCCGACCACGTCGATGTCCAAATGGCACTTTCATCCTCACAACATCAACCTGAATGGGACAAGCTGTCGATGAGCGGATCAATAGGAGCACTTGTGATGGCACTGAGTCGCAGTGACACATCGGCGCCGGGGGAGATTCTGCGGGAGCCGAGCCGGCTGAAGGAGAGTCGTGCTGGCAGGTTTGACAGCTGATCAGTGTCTTCTGATAAACTGTGAGGCCCGGAGGAGGGAGGGCAGGGAAAAGGTACAGAGACACTGAGGACGCCACCGTCCTCCAGATCTGTTAGATTCTGAGTTACTGAGCGAGCCGACTGTAAGCAGGTTCAGAGCGAACGAAAAGCTCGGCTGCATGAATTAATGACGATGTTGTGATACATGGAGGACGCAGGACGGACAGTTTCCCTGCTCGACACGGAACCGTCAGGTCGGATGTTAGTGGGACGCTGCAGAGAGCAGGAACACACTCGGGTTCAGGCTGAAGGAAGAAATCTGAATTAATCAGGAGGAGAGATGCATAAAAACCCTCCAGTGGTTTCATCCAGGCTGCAGCACCGCAGCACGATGTATTATTCAAACACGTATACATCGTGTGCAAGTCCAGGAGAATGTAAGTGGATCGGATCAGAGCCGGCTGCTCAGACTTCACTCAGAGGACCAGAACTGAAACTTAGCGAGCAGCACCAGCAGAAACACACTGAATCATGCTGTGACGTTTGTGTTGGGAAATGATTTCTGCTCAAACATCTGATGGACCTCTTCAGATCACACGGCGGACCAGCTTTGGTCCTCGGGCCGTGCTTTGGGAAACCTTTCACAGCGATGCTAGATGCCCTAGATGTAATGATGTGTTCACTTACCTTTGGATGTTGAACTTACTGGAGGGAACTGTAATTGTGATGCGTTCACTTACTCCTAAGTATATTAAAGTGCATTTGATCAGTGATGCATTCACTTACCCGGTGAATCTGAAAGATGATGATGTCGTGTGACCTGCGGGGTTTGGGAGCCGTTCATTCAGCATTTATTAGTCAGAACCACGTGGCGCTCACTGAGTCCAGTCTGGGTTTTCCTCTGTAAAATAAATGAGTGAACTCATCGTCAGCTGTCAGGATTCCAAGCAGCCCACGTTTTTATTTATTTTTTTGGAGCATCATGTTTGAGGCGGTGGAGAGAGTGAGCAGCGGCGTTAACGAGGCCCTGGCAGCGTCGTCCTGGAGACACGGCTGCTGTGTTCAGGCTCTCCGGGAGAGATGGGATGTTGACCTCCACCCAGCTGGAGGACAGGAAGCATTAACACCATCAGTAGCTCCTGCAGGGACACCAACACAAACAGGGCAGGAAGACGCTGCATGAATACAAATGTACATGTACATGTAAGAGGGACAGTTTGTCCTCTGAGTCTAAGGAGGGTGTTATTAGCCTAGCTTAGCACAAAGACTGGAGGCAGAGGGAAACTGTTAGCCTAGCTTCAGCAAGAGGCAAGAAATCCACCGACTCGTTAAGTTTAAATATTTATTCCTGACTAAACCACATCTCAGGGTCCATTTAGTCGTGATAACACATGATCTTCATGGGAGCCATGTTTAAATCATGGCCTCCTGGTGGGACTAGACGACATCAACCTTTCTGGGATTTTTTAGGTATCGGGATCTGAAATACTACGACCGGTCAAACTGGTAAACCAAACTCCATTCTAAAATCAGCTGTTTTAAGGTCGGGCTGTATTTTTTTCCTAGTAAAATCTTCACAAAGGCTCTTTTTTGATTCGCTTCCATCTACAGACACAATCAGCTCACTTGGCATTCACTCAGTGACATCACTGTCTACCTGTGATCAGGTGTGTGACTGGCTGGGCGTGGTCGTTCCTGAGACAGGACCATGACATGTGGCTGATCTCGTCCATGGCTGTGATCTGTGTGAGGCTGAGTGGTAATAATGATTCAGTTGGCAGGATGTCAGCTGGTTACAGTCGGGGTTCTGTTATCTGTGTCCAGCAGGAACCAACGCTGAGCTATATATGATCTGTGATTCACAGCATTCTGCTCTTTACCTCCATCACCTCCACCACCAGATACGACAGTCAGCTCATCACATCACACTGACAACATGTGGACGTAACTGCACCATTTCCTTTGGACTGCATCAAAAAATAACAATTATTTTAATATTACTAATGTTATTATTCCATCTGTATCATTATTACTGCATTTAAAGTATTTTGAACGTCTACTCATGGATTTATTTGTACATTTTATCTGACAATAATGTGGCTAAAACCAAAAGCAACCTTCAGGGAATCCCTGCATGCAGCATGAAGCCTGTGTGTGTGTATGTGTGTGTGTGAGCTATTTTTAGAAAGCTCCTCTTTCTTGGAGGGGATTCTGGCATCTATTTCTGCTGAGGGTCCTGATGGTCTGCACCATTTAACATCCAGAGGGGGTGAGCAGCGCTGCTGAAACAAGAAAATGCAGCAGTTTACTCATCAGTGTGTGACGGCTTACTGCAATTAAACCGGCGCAGGACATGAGCTAATGCTGCCGCGTGTGTGTGTGTGTGTGTGTGTGTGTGTGTGTGTGGACGCCCCCCAGGCACAAATGTGCTGCTGCTTCTTCCTGCCCCCCCGTGGTTCCTAACTGATGGTACGACCCAAAATATTATAAAAATAAAGAAAAAAATCCTTCCAGTTTCTGTGAAGAGAGGATTCGACCTTGCGTCGCCCCTCAGCCTGCAGAACAACAACAGATCTGCCTTCACGATGTTAATCAGGTTCTCAGATAAAGAACAATGATTGAAAACATTCTGTGTGCAGAAAATCAGAGACACTGTTCAGTTAACTTATTTGTAATTAGCTGCTGATATAACAGAGCTTTGTAGCCGTGTGAAGCTGCTCAATGAAAACATGAAATTACACGTTCTCGTCCAACACGGCAGCTCGTTCAGTGGATTTGACATTCAGACTAGAGTCAGTTTTGCCCGAAGACGTCCGTAATCGACAGTCCAGACTTTAAAGATAACGCTCGCTGACAAACGGTTCATCTCGTACGACACGTGGTGACGTGAACTGTTATAAACTGTGTCCAGCGCAGCAAAGATCACACTGTTCCAGTCTGCTCCTAAAACGCTCCTTATCTTTGAGGTGTCATGGTTGCTGCTGCAGCAGAAGGGCGACTTTAAGACGTGACGCTACACTAACTGCAGCGTCAAACTGCTGTATTTTGCTTTTAAATAACCTGGATAGTTGCTGGGGGATGAGGAGGATTGCTGTGTTAGTCAGTCACGGATGACTGTGCTCTGCTTCTGTGAGGATTTCCTGCTCGGAAAGTCGACTAACAAAAAGCTTCCTCTGAGGCCGAAGAGAGCAAACGAGCCCTGAACAGGGTGATCCCAGAGTAATGTGGCTGATGTGACCGATGACTCTAACTGCGACCTAGATTAATGACCAGTGGCCACTCGCCATCTTCAAATGGACGGGAGAGTCCTTGGATTACTGAGCTAATCCCAGTTGAGATTTGAGAGACGAGGGAACTTTGATGGCGTGATAAAGCGCAGTAACGCCCGCGTGTGAAGCCAAGATTAGTCGTCTGACTGCCTCTCGTACACGGACGCTTCACACAGAGCCTCTGGTTCATCCGTCACCGTGGTCGGGCCCTCAGCTGATCCTGATTACATTGATTGTTTAAGTGAAATAAGCTCCTCATTGACTCTGAAGTCTCAGGACCGTTCACACAAAGACTCCAGACGACTGTGAATGAACTGAGCTGCTCTCACTGGGATCTATCACATATGCAGAACTTGCCTTAGAAACATCACGTTTTAAGGTTAATTCAGTGTCACAGTAATCCAGTGATAGTTGTCTGTTTATACATGAGTTCACTACAAACAGGAAGTGCTAACAGCTGATTCTGCAAAGTTTTAATGGAGTACTTTTAGTTTTTTCCAGTTGTTTCTCCATTTTAAATCAAGTCTCCAACTACTTCAGTTGTTTAGAGGAAAGCTCCATAAATGCTCTGTGGACCGGGGCATGGGGATCTCCTCCCGTCAGTAAACGCGTCCGGATCAGAGCAGAACCTGATGAGACTCCAGGTGTTTATTCCTCCAGAGTTTCTGGATCTGCACCGACTCTCTCCTCCAGAGCTGACCAGCTCCGAGCCCACAGTGTGAGAGACTTGGACATTCACCAGGAGGAACTGACGAAGAAACCTTTATTTATTTATTTTTCATTAAGACATTGATGTCTGAGAAATCTACCAAAGCCCATTGTGACCCAAGTTACCGGTTCTGAGACCCTCTGACAGTAATATTATTCAGCACATGGAGGTCTTGATAAACACCAGCTCCAACACTTCTGTGACTGAATGGAATCCTCCATTTTGTAGCTGACAGCACAAACACTTCCACCTTTAATAAGCAGAGCTCGGAGCGGCGCCATAGAACACGGGTCACTGAGCTGCCCTCAGCACTGATTCATGCAGGTCATGAGGAGGACAGTCGGTGGACGCATGAACACACAGATTGCTCCACTCAGACCTTCTGCGTCCTGTTATCGCCGCTCTCATGGGAGAAGAGAAGTGAAACCACCTCGGACGGATCAATTATTGATGTGGAGCCGAGCTTTGTTTCACAAACACAAAGGCCGAGTGAGCTCGTCTCTCAGTCCGTCAGACGGGCGCTGATCCAGTGCTGCTGTCAGAGAGTTATGTTAATGAGGCGAGCGTGAGATAAAACTGAACCCAGCTTGATATTTTAGGGAATAAGCTTTACGGTGTAGTGGGATGAGAATATACATTACATTAAACTTAAAAAGGCTGTAGCCAGTTAGCTTAGCTTAGCATAAAGACAGAGGAAAACAGCTAGCCTGGTTCTGATCAAGAACAATCAAATCCAGCTTCTTCAGTTGTTCAGCAGAAAGCTGCAACTCTGTTTTACTGTGAAGCTCCAAAAAATGTTCTGTGGACTACGACATGAGCAGAACTTGCCTTAGAAATATCATGTTTTTAGGTTTTCTTCAGTATCACATTAATCCAGTGATATCTGTCTGTATGTCCATGAGAAAACTGCAAACAGGAAGTGCTAACAGCTAATTCGGCAAAGATTAAAAGGAGTTTTGGAGGTTTTTTGGTTCTTTTTTGGTTCATTGTAAAAAGCTCACCTCCCACCAGTAAACACCTTATTTTACCAGTCATGCTGTGTGATGGAAAACAGCTCACAGCAAAGATAACAGGGGTCTTTTATTGTGACGATTTTATAGGAAATGAAATGTGTTTATTCACCGTTTTAGAGCAGATCTTTAAACACACCACTAGACAAATGTGTTGTCAGTTAAAGATCTCCGACCTGGTCTAGGAGCTCCTCTGGACCCTGCAGGAAGCACTGGAGGGGCAACGTCTCAGTGAGCTAACTTATCCTGCTGCCACGATCACCTGGACCTGTAAGCAGCTTTAAAAGAACGGATGAATGGCTGACGGGTCTGTAGAAGAACAGTTCTGACCGCTGATTCAGCAGTCACAGCACTAATGGTCTGAGTTCAGTCGTGGTTTTTTCCATTTGTAGTCTCCGCTGACCCCCTCGGAGCAGCTTTCTTATGTAATGGATCTGTTTCCCTGCAGCTGGCAGTCATTACTTTTGAATGAGGCTGGAGTAGCAGTAAAGGAGGCTATCAGCTGATCTACATGACTCTGCAAACAGGAGTCAAGGAGTTAGAAAATGATATGACTTCATTGTTCCCGTGAGGACTCGCGGCACTACTGAGCCGCCATAGATCACTGCGAAAAGCAATAAAAAAGTCATTAAGGGACAATCTTCAGCTATAAGAATGTTTTCAATGAAATACAGCTTCAATCAGTCGCTCCAGGAGGCTGCAGTGTTGTGATCGCAACAATTAACACAAATTCAGACAAAAAGCCCCAAAAAACTTAAAGTGTTGTTTTCATTCCCATCGTGTCAGCTCCAGCTGCAGGGCCAAACGACTCTAAGTGTGATGCTGAAGTTACTCCTGTAAAATCTGAAGTCAGTTGGGAGGTCCGGGTGGTTGGGGGGGTTGTGCACTGGACCTTCTGTAGGCCGACGTTACAACCACGACTGAGAGTCAGGTTGATTTGTTTTGGAGTAATGTGACTTTACGTGACTGAACATTTTATTCAGACCCACAGTATAATCTTTCCTAAACCTCAACAAGAGCTTTTTGTGTTGTACTGTTTTTTTCACAACAACAACCCCACAAACATGTTTTCATATGTGAACTGGTTGTCATTTAGCTTCACCTGCAAGACTGATGCTTCAGAAGAAGTTAAAGTGTCAAAGTCTGAGGCTCAAAGGTACGATTTATGAGAATGTAAGTCAGTATTCATACTCCAAACAAACAGTGGGCAGCAGATCATCAGAGTAACCGCTACCTGCTGCTAACTGTAGCTAAGTTGAGTTCGCCTTGCAGATAGCGGTCGTATTAGCTAACCTCACCCGGACTGGAAGCCCGAAGCACCAGAGAAGTGTTGGTTTTGTTTAATTTCAGACTGTTACCTCTCAAGGTGCAAAATGGACAGGAGCTAGTTAGTTAGCATGCTAACTTCAGTAGATCTCTGCAGCACAGTGGACAGACGTCTTTGACGCGATGTCAGAATAGATGTTTCTTCACACACACACGCAACCTTTAAGACCACCGACCAAGCTGCCGTGTTTGACGAGTTGGGAGTGAAGCTGCTGTCGCCCTTTGTAAGATGAAACCTGACCTGATTTAAAGAAGGAGTTCATGTTGTACATTTGAGCACAGTTCATTTATTTATTAAACATAGGTGGTAGAAACATAAAGCCTTGTTAACTTTAATATACATTATATTATATTATACAAATCATTTACAACATTGCAGTACATTAAAGAGAAAGAAAAGGCCACATTAAACGTAGTCACAACTATTATTCAGAATGACTCTGTTGTGCATATACAGGAATATGAACGATCCCAAGCCTGACATATATTATTACATCATGAGGGACTTGTTCTCTTTTTTTCTGCTATGTAACTTTATACCTGTCGTCATACAGCGAAACACAATTGAGATTTCAAACACTGAAGACACACGTTGAGGTTCTGCAGACAGAGTTTTGTCACTGTAGTTTCAGCTGTTAGCAGGAAACACAAACACACAGGTGAGTGGATGAACACAGGACCGAGCTCAGGTACACGGAGACAAACTGCAGTTGTTACACTCATGCCGGTAAGTATCTATGACAGTTACAGTTATTTTTTACTATGTTATGCAGTCTCTCTCTCTCTCTCAGTCTTGTTTCACTCCTCTAATTTTTTTACAGCATTGCATAAAAAATAAAACAGATGTTGGATTTAACCTGACGTACGTGTGAAAATCAAACCACATTTCTAATTTGAAGACACCATTTCTGATCTCTTCTGATGAGAATCTATCAATATCATTAACATGCTTTGATTGACAATCAATGTAAGTTAACACAAACACTTCAGATAATTCAAACAATGCTTCAGTTTTTATGGACAATATTCGGTCGGCTGGTAATTTCTCATGAATGATGCACCAGATAAGCTCAATTGAAATTGTTTTTTTTTTCTATATATTTTCTATGAAGTCTGAATTTACAATCACGATCTTGATCACATCACAAAGTTTTACATTTGTTTTCATCTCATGAAACAGCATCAGCTCTTTTTCAGACCAGCGTTATGAAGAAACGTTGTTCTGACAAAGTGTGTTGAGATTTTAAAAAACACATTTTCAGTTAAAGATGCAGTATGTAAGAATTGGCTACTTGTTGAAGTCCTACTGAACACAAATAGGGTGCCGCATTTCAAACTGCTAATTGCATTTACCTGTTATTAGTTAGCTCAGTTAGCTGTGCAGCTAGCGGTCCAGACTGAGAGCTCAGAGTGGTATTATAAGGCTGCGGCTTGCTGGTTAGCATGCTAACCTCTTTAGCTAACTGCAACACAAAACTTAGACGTCTTCGATTCGTCACATTCAGTCGATAGTTTTTGGTAACTTTTGAAAGTTTTGAGCTAAAATTCTTACATATTGCACCTTTTAAACATCAGTCGGTTTGTTAAACACAAAATATAACATTACAAGTTGCTGGATATTTGTGATTTCAATGGCTTCAAAAGGAAAAGTTTGTCGTAATTTAGGAAAAAGTAAATTTCCTACTACTTTTAAAAGAGTTTACAGTAAATTTCACTTTCATATGACCTGATTTCAGTGTAGATGAAGAAAAAACGTTTGTTTCACTTTCATCTCGATTAACTTTTCACTTAGTCTCAATAACATCAATGTTCACTATTTCACACCCGAACTGAAACCATTCTAAAATATCTCAGACGACAGTTTTACGCTCACGAGCTGCCAGAGAAGACAGAAAAGGAATGTTTTTAATCTGGGACACAAAATTCATTGAGGGAAACTGAAAGTGGACACGAATGTGAATATTATAGATGTTTTTTCAGAACACCACATTTTGTTTTTGTCGTCCAAAATAACAAGAAAACCCCTCACTTATCAGAACGTATTGACGTATTGAAAGAGATTATAGATTATGTATTTTATTATTTAAATTAACTCTCGTGTGGCCGGGAAAACAATGGTAACTCACACGGGAAAACAAAATAATTCTTGTACAAGACAAACAGCCTAAATAAAACATGTAGTCTCGTCCACTTTGAGCTTCCATAGAAAGAGATTTATTTTTACTTTCATATTATTTTCCTCTCACAACACCAACCAGGAAGACTACTTACTTTACATTCAATACATTAATTTACAATACATTATTTCTACACACAACCAGTCGATTGCATCCCTACAGTGCTAATATAGATACACACTTTCTTCTTCTATGGTACTTCAGATGCATCTGACCGCATTATAACTTAAATCAGGTTATGATTAAGGCACTATTAACTCTTTATGCACAGACATGAACAACCAGACAACTCATCTACACTGATGATATTGTACTCTTCATGCATTATTGCTTATTGATGAATAACTGTTAATAACGGTTACTGCATGTTTTTGTTTTTTTTCTGTCATTTCTTTTCCGAACCCTGCAGATATTAATGTTGTTATGATTTGCATGTTAAAGAACAGTTTGTTTGTTTTTTTTTAAAGACCTGTCGTTTGTACTTCTGGTGACCTCACCCTTTATTTCTGTTTGTATTTTACTTCTCTGGTTACTAATTCTTTATTTTAATGTGGATTTGCAGTTTATATTAAGTATTAAGTATTTTACCCCAAACTGTTTCTGGCTGCAGAACATTTCTTTAACCTACTTTCATATTTTTTCATGACGATATTCTAATAAGCATCATGTGTTTTCCGTCTTTTCTTCAGACGATGCTGCCTGTTACCTTCAGCATACATCAGTCTTTCTATCTGACTTAGTTATCTTTCCTTCGATTGGCTCCTACTGATGATGTCACATCTCTGGGGGACTTTGTTGTTATGGTTACAAACTGTAGTCGAAGGTGATGACAGGACAAACACCTACAAAGTCTATATTATGGAAATGGAAGAAGGTGATGAGAGAAATGTTTCATCACAATATGAGCAGGAGATGTGCAGATGGAGGGAGTCTGCTGCCTGTTCATAAACTGAACTTTCCTACTGGAACTGCATTTAGGGATCCATCTTTCAGTCCAAGATGTCAAAGTGTCATTAAAAGGTGTCGTTAGGAAAGGAAAATAAGTCTTTGGGAATATAAGAAATGCTCCTTTTTGTCACCACTGGCTGGAACAACAACCTGCCGGTTTTACATCTTACGAATCAACAGTGGCGACGTTCCACCACAAGGAGCGACGGCGTTACACCAGGAGGAGGGAACGAGTGCAGGAGCTGGTGTGAACGGCAAAGTGAAAAACAGTTTAACTTGAGTTGGACTTTAAAGATCTGCCCCTTCCTCCCAACAGGCCGATCCACAGAGGACTCACAGTGATGAAGGTAACAGAGACGTGATGGTGTTTTTAATCCCAGCTACACAAAGCACCAGCACACGTTCGAATCGTCGGCCTCTCGTGGAAAAAAACCCAACAAGAAAACAGAAATGACACATCTGCATGTGTGTTCATGTGAGACACATGGTGATCCAAACGGAACATGATTAAAGATTTATTTTATCAAAAATAGATCACAATTGAAGATTGTCAAAATGAACAATGGCAACAATAACTGGAAATAAAAAAAGAAAAAACAGAAATGAAAAGAAATCAAATTGCATTTTTTCTTCCACACTGATTTTCCCAGAGCTCATTAATCACTCACTCTATTGCTCGCTCTGATTTTTGCATGAAATGAAACAGTTTGGTGACGAGACTGAAGCGAACTCTGATGACGGTGAAGCGTGAAGATGTCGGAGACGCAACAACAGCTAAATCTGAGCAGGCTGACTGTAAGTCACAGGTTTGGTGATGGAGGACGGCGCTGCACTCACTGGGGAAATATTATGTCATTATTGTTGCACATGCAGAATACAGAACACATTAATCACCACAGCTAATGTGGAGTCACAGCTCATCAGCGCCTCTGTCACACAGAAATCACCCTCGGCTGTTTTTATGTCCGAGCCGAGCAGAATCACGATGAGACGGAGCTGCAGAGTCGATGCTAGCGGACGAGTGCTCACAGACGCAGTCACGTTTTGTGATTATAAAATATGTTTCTGCGATCTCCACGGGTGTCGGATGAGAGGAGGATGAGTTTAGCATCCGCGGGAAAGCTGCTAGCTTAGCTCTGCCACCAGGAAAACAAAAGGAAAAGACTGCTGCACACACCGGACATGTTCCTGAGCTGAATATCATGATGTCACAGTGAAGCCGACCTTTGACCTTTTGGATATGAAGCGTCATAACTTCATCATTTTCCCGTGAAGCATTTGTGTTAATTATCATACGACGTGCTGAGTAATCGAGTAACACATTCAACAAACTCGCAGACTTTGAGACAAGGGGTAGCAGGTGTGCTAAAATGCTAACATGCTAACTGATTTCTGGGTTTCGGACTACAGACTTCACCTCTCTGGGTTCTCCTCCTTCTGGTTTTTGTTCTGAGCTAGACGAGAAACGTCCCGACCCAAACTCTCATGACACTTAGCACGTAGCTCCGCCACTAACGGCTCCTAAAACCACGTCCAGCAGGCAGCTTTTAATCAATGATACCTGTATTTTAGGCTAGCAGTTTCCCTCTGCGCTCAGTCTTTGTGCTAAGCTAGGCTCAACACATCTAAACCTGCACGGAGGATTAACTGATCTCCATCTTCTCATCTGAGGTCTCAGATTTACAGATTCTTCCAATAACTTCAACACATTTTTGCACCTGACATTTTCAGGGACCAGATTATTATTTTGTATGAAAAACCTCGTAAAAAACATAAAAAATATTTTTCCATTAAAACTTCAAACTAACAAACATTTCAGGTTGAACAGTTTTTAAGACCAGCTGCATTTCTTCTCTAGCAGGAACCTTCTGCACAACATTATTGCCCTTAAATCAACATTTAATCAAACACAGTCACACAAACGTCTGAACAATTTCACAAATAAATTAAAATGTGCAAAGAAAGTGGTGATGTCAGGCTCTGAGCTGCTCCGCTGCCGTCCGGCTGGATGACATCTGATATTTAATGAAAAGGCCGATATTGGCTTCATATATATATTCCTCCCTCGTTAACACGCTTTACATTTCTCCTCGGATGTTTTGCTTTATTTTCTGACTTCTCCGAGTTATTAAATGGCAGTTTATAGAGCGTTTGGGTTTCTGTAATCGCACCAGATAATTAGAGAGGCATTAAAAAAACTCAACCCAGGTCTGATGACAGCGTTCAGATGATGGAGCCTCACCGGCGTCATTCAGGTGTTAAAGCTTCTGTCGTCAATGAGCGGACACTGAGGTAGATGTTCTCAATATAACAGATATACAGCATTGTGATCAAAAAACCCAAAACACAATCAGAAACATTCAAAATCATTCGAAGAAAACTCAGATGTCACACGTCAGCGATGAATGACTTCCAGCCGACTCTCTGCTGCTGTTTGCACTCGTTCGTTTCTCAGGAGTTTCGTTCTCTTCTGTAAAGTGTTTCTCGGCAGGCGGACATGTTTCCTCCAGCTGCACGCCGGAGCTGCTTTGTTTTTACAAAGGCAAAAAAATGAAAAAATGAAAAAAACAAAAAACAAAAGGAAAACAAATAATTACAACACATTAGCAAAAATGTTAAAAATCTACAAAATAATTCACCGATCCCTCTCCATACAAAACATATACAGTATGATACTTTAAAAAATATAGATTTAGCAACTTATTCCACCAGTCGAACAGAATCGTTGTAATTAACGTGATATCGATGAGCGATGTTGTTCCCTCGGTGCAGATCAGCGTGCCGGGTCGAGCCGTCTTCTGTTCACATGCTCTACGTTCCAGGCATGCAATAATATGTTTTGGTTTGAATATGATATGCAACGTACAGACGGGACGTTCAGGTTCTGTTTCTCTGCAGCTCCCCAACAAACATCCACCGGCGGCTACAGGCTGGACTCACGACACACGAAGAGGATCATTCAAGTAGCGTTTGTCGTACCTCAGAGTCCCGCTGCAACACAATCAGTCAGGATGTCCTCGTGTAATGGAAAGGCGTCTCATAGCTCCGTGTTTCCTATGAGTGTCCAGAGTTTGTTTCACCTTCATCGGAGGAGGAAGAAGAGGAGGAGGAGGATGAGGAGGAGGAGGAGGAGGAGGAGGAGGAGGAGGAGGAGGAGCGGGGGAAGCAGGGACGTCGTACTCTTTTGGTTTGACGAGGTGCAGCGAGGAGGAAGCGAGGTGGAGGAGCTCGACCCTGGAAACACAAACAGAGACAGTGTTGGTCCGGTACAGAGTAAAACCTGAACCTGCAGGACTCAAGAACACATGAAGAAGAAGAGAAGAAGAAGAAAATCCTCAACAAGAGGTTCAAACAACACACTGGTTCTGTCTGTTAAATGCTAACACTGTGTGTATGGAGACTGTGATTCTCATAACATCCGCACACTTTTCTGCTTAAATGTATATATGAAGCTACGTGAGCAGCTACTGCACAGCTAGCTGAGCTAACAGTAGCTACAGTCACGGATGATGAAGGGAGCACAGTTAGCAGCAGTTAGCAGGTACTCTCGTGTGTTGCGCTCATATTTCTGATATTTGTTGGGAGTCTGAACGCAACATTCGTACGTATCGCACGTTTAACAAAAGTTCTGCAAAGAAGCCAAATTTAATGTTTTAGTTTTGTTGTCTATCTGCACAGACGGGAGCGTGATGTATTTTAATCTAAGATGTGAGACACAAATGTGTGATGATTGTTTCCACGACTGTGACATCACACAGGAAACACTTCAACACAACAAATCCTCGAAAACAAAAAGTTAAAACTCCAGTGTTTTTATCTGGAAACTTCAGAGAGTCAATAAAAACTATAAAACATTTTCACCACACGTCGAGATAACTGGACTCACAATCTGAACACTGACATCTAAACACTCACACACACACACACACACACACACACACACACACTCCATCAGTCACATGCTGAGGAAGCAGAGCCAAGGACAGGACGAACCAGCCGCCATCACTTCCTGTTTCCTCTGCTGACTGTTCACCGACAGCGTCCACCACGCTAACGAGGAAGAGTCGCTGCGAACGAGTTTTAACTTTTGTCGTTTGTTCACCACAATATAAAATGTATATTTTCCAAACGACTGAATCTAAATCCATCAGTTTATTGATCCTCTCTGGTCTCAAGCTGCCACACAGACGCAGCGCAGCTCTTCACCTGAGAACCAGCCGGGCCCTCTGAGATCAAACCTCCAGGGGCCGCGGGAGGTTTCAACCCAGTCAGAAACTTTATTGACCCAGTTTAACCGGTGCTGCTGGTGGGGAAGTGTTCAGCACAGAAACTCTGGTGCAGACGGACGTGATGAGTCGGAACACGACGAGCGAGCAGACGGTGAGTCGGAGCGTGAACGGCAGCGGTCGGATCAGCTGTGCGCCGCACGGCGTTCGTAAGAGAGTCCGGTGAAGACGCTCGCTGCGGTTTGTCGAGCTTCACTTCACTCCAGCGGACTCAAGGTATTATCAGCTGGCTTCTGTGAGCCTGGCTGCACATTCTCCTGTAGTAACGGCTAAAAATAGACCGTCCTCCCGGAAGAAGGAGAAAAGAGGCATCAAGTGATAATCAATGAGGTTTAATCTGCCCGCTGCACGAGGTGCTGCCGGTAATCAGGTCCGTCAGTCAGTCTGCTGCCACGAGGGAGGAGCAGCTTTAAATCAGGAGGGTTTGTGTGCTAACATCAGCTTAAAAACACACCAGCTCACACCAGCAAGCTCAGCCTGACCCAAACCTCAACCTGAGTCTGAACCAGTCCGAACCAGAGCTCAGAAACTCGAGACTAACACTAATGCAACCAGAGCCTCCAAGACTTCTGCTGGGTTGAAGTCTAAGAGAGATGATGGAGAAACTCACTGAAACCCAGCAGACCTGCACGTGACACTTCTCACTGTAATCTGACCTTTAATGGATGAAAGAAATCATCTAAAACATTATTTTTCAGTTTCAGGTTAATTAAATGAAGAAGGTCTGAAACCAACGATGCACATTTATTCTTTAACCTATAAAATGTCAGAAGTGTTGTGAAGTGAATCGTCACAACAGTTCAACATTCAGCTTCAGTCATTTCTGTGATTCTGATTATAATCGTTGTCTGTTGATGGACTGATGAATGATCGGAGTGTTTCTCACGGGTCTCAGCTGTCGTTGACACGTTACAGCTGCGACTTCTGATCGATGTGTTTAAAAACCTTCGGCGCGTCACTTCAGCGTCTCCATCGGCTTCATGTGACATTCGGGTCGAGGGTCGGCGTTATTTAAAGACTCGTCCTGTGTCACTTACACTTGATGGACGACGGTCACGAGACCTCGAACCGGCACGACAATAAACCATTGGTGACAGCAGCTGCTGCGCCGCGGTCGCCACGGTGACGGCGTCACAACATCCACACAACATCACGCAGGAGAGATTTAACGCCGTTCACACCGTCGGCATCCAGAACAGAAGCCCGGCTGAGAGGACTCGTATTTATAGTGACAGGAAAATGTGACAGATCTCATTTTCACTACATGTTCACAGATAAATAAAGTATTGATCCGGTCTGAGCCGGGTCATCAATCTCATGTTTGTCAAACCTCATGTAGTTCAGTGGTGAAGCTCAGTGAACAACATGGTCTCATCAACACGGCACCAGAACCAACATGGAGCCAACTGGGTCAGAAAAGGTCCTGAACAAGATCACAATAAATCTGATCATACTGACGACTGCAGTTCTGGTTCTGGTTCAGTTCAGTGAGCTGCTCTACTGTGTTTGACCTTTACAGTTGTTTTGTGAGCAGCCAATGAGAGCAGAGAAGAAGAACAACAAACATGATGTCACGCTGAGAACGTCGAGCTGCTGCAGCTGTAGGGTTAGCTGGAGCTGGAGGATCAAATATCCCATGATGCTCTCTGTGTCTGAGCATGGAAAAGCATCAAAGTGTTGGTTTCTATGATCAGTTATTTCATCGTGTCAGTTTAAGTTAATGAAGTTAATGACGTGTTTTTGTGAAGCTGCAGGTCAGAACCATCGAGGTTTTAGTTTCAGGTGATTATACACGAATCAGAACATCATCATCACCTTTTAAATACAAACCAAACATGATTATGTGCTGCGTGTTCACCTCCACCTTCACCTCTTCACGTGGTCTGTGCCTGTTTGTCTCTCATGAAGTGGAAAACGGAGTGGGTTGGGTGGAGGCTGGGTGGGTGCTGGTGCTGGTGGAGGCGGTGGTGTAACTCACTGCAGGCCACTTGAAGCTTCGGGACAGATTCCCTCAGCGGTGACAAAGACGCTAACAATAGCTGTCAGAGTGTAACTCTGCCCCGTCAACAGCAGCAGTGTCATCCAAGGGGAAACCTGTTTACCTCCACCCACACCGGCTGCATATGTTCAGAGAGGACATGCAGGGCAGGAGGTGGAGGGGAGGGGGAGGGGGAGGTGGAGGTGGTGAGGGTGACTTTACAGGAAGAGATTCTGACCAAAAAGCGTCCGGGGGGACGACGGTCAGTTTGCAGAGAGCTGCTCTCAGTCTGACATGAGCTGCTGTGTTATGTAAGTGTAACATGGTGGAGGAGAGGTGGAGGAGCGGCCTGCTTCATACAACACGCTCCGAACATGTCGCCTTCTCCTCCACGTGTCACCTTCACACTCTCATACAACAGACAAACAGCTGACGGACCAACACGACACTCAGAGCGTCACAGACGTCTCCGGGACAAACAAAGACGATCATGTCGTCATGTTTAATATTTGCCAAATTAACCAGAAGGCCCAAATAATGAAGAATGAGTCAGAGACAGAGTCTCACAACGTTCTAAAGTTTGTTTTAACTCAACAACTCTTAAAATTGCCACATTTGTTAATGGAGTCTGGTTTGTGTTCACAAACATGAGCTACTTCTTTGTCCCCAGACTCCGTTAACAAACGTCTCAGTTTGGTGGCGTCCTGGTTGAAGCTGATCCAGGTTCAGCCTCCTGTGTTCGTCCTCGTCAGTGTGACGGGCAGCAGCTGGTCTGAGGGAGGTTATAAAACCTGCAGCAGGTCGGAGAACACAGAACACGAGTGTGTGTGTAGCTGTGTGAACGGGCTGTACAGATCATTCACAGTCCCAAAGTTCACTTCATCGTAATCCTGACAAACAGACAGAGCTCTCTTTCAGACGGGATTACATCATTGTCTGAGAAACCCAAAATAAAACTGGTTTAAAGGTTCCCGTGAGCTTTCTGGAGACCGAACATGTCTGCACGCTTTAATGTGGACTCAACACATCCAGATGAAGGCCCGGTCCACATGAACGGTACTTTAGAAACAGGGTGTTTTAAGACTTCACATCAGAGGCCACAAAGATCTGAAGTCTGAATTAAACCACAACTCAACCAGTATATTGTTCTCTACTTTATCCAGATTAAAGGAACCAGAATACAAGAAAACTCTAGTAGGGCAGAACCTCCAGAACCTCACTGGATTGTCCCATCCACACTTTAAATGCTTTGTACGCTCACGTACAGAAGGACCGGTTAATCACAAACTCCTCATTAAGTGCATTGAACACATCAGTCAGAATCGAGTCAGAATCTTCCACTGCTGAACACTGAGTCCACAAATCCAACCAGAACCGTTTCTGGACTCTGGTGTGAATTCTGCCAGCAATAAAAAACAGCAAGAATTAAATAATTTCAGTCCAAACGAGACACAAAAGAACTTCTCTGTGGTTCTGTCTGGAATGGTGCGTTCACAGGTCTGAGTAAAAAATCAGACAGACAGCTGCTCGTCCTCACCAACACGTCACACCTTCAGTCACTGCACTGACCTCCATCCATGACTATAATACATCTCAGTGACGTTCACTGTGAGTGCACTTAAAGCTGCAGCCGGGCCAGAACCACCAGAACCAGCTGAGATGCTCAGTCCTCACTACCAACAGACTTTTGTCCAGATCTCTCAGGTGTGTCTGCTGCTCGGTGCACCTGAGAGTGTAAATGAAACAGGAAGTGATTTATTCTCTGTGAATCTGAAGGGAAGTTCTGAGCTGAGAGGACGGATCAGAACCGGCCCACTGAGGGGACGATCCAGCTGTGGCGTCTCTGACAGCGGCACAGAACTGACTTCCTGCGGCAGCTGCTGCCACCTGCAGGCCGACAGGTGAACTGCTGCTGCGACAGGCCGAGGTCACAGAGACGCTGCTGCTTCCTGTTTCTCTCTGACGTGGAGTTCATGTCTGAAACACCGGCTGGAAATTTGGATCATCAATAATCTGAGTTATTTATCTATAATAAACTGAGGATGATTGTTTGTATTAGTTGTAAATAAATGTGAGAATTTGTTGAAATAATCTGAGTTAAAAGAAGAAAAGTGACCAACGGGTCAGGACACAGAACTTTAACTTCTGCCTCGTGTTCGGACTCTTTACTTCTGTTTTGTTTTTTTATTATCTTCATAGTTTTGAAGCCAGAAGCTTTCAGGTCGTCTCATCTCATCTGGATTCAGACTGTCGCTTCATGTCAAGTCACGCGGTTCTGATGATGTTCTGGAGCACAGAGGCAGTTTGGATCAGCGAGGCCGATCGGTTCAGTGTGATGTCACACTGAGTCACTTTAAAGGAGCAGTCTGTGGTATTGTGGAAGAATTGTTAGTGAGCAGAGGAAGAAGCTCAATCTTTCTGAATCTTTCTGATTTTGAATAAACAAACTCTCTTTGTCTTCACGACTGAATAAAAAAACAGTTTATACTGTTTACTGTGTTTATACGTGGCGGACCCCGCCACCTGCCTGTCTTCAGACAGTGTTCTGAGCTCACATGTCGCTCTGCTGCCACCTGGTGGTCAACGATCAACGACTGCAGCTTTAAACTCACGTCTTCTCTGATGGACGTCTTCATACGTCTCACTGCCGATTGGTCCAGTTAACTAACTGACCCGGCCGTCAGCTGACGTCACATGATGACGTGGTTCTGCTCGGTAACGCGACAGAACAGAATAAGTTCTGTATCAGCGCTCTGGATCTGAGGAGGAGAAGCCTTCGGGTCACAGACTGCTGATTTAAAGCTGATTAAGATACATGAGAGCTCAACGACACGTTTATATTCTGTGTTCATGAGACGCCTCGTACAGGGAGCAGAGTCCAGGTGCTGCGGGCCTGCAGGACGGGTCGGCCCCAGAACTTTTCAATCAATAGTTGCAGCGGTTTTTGAAATGATTTTAAGTTTCTGTGTTTTGTGTTGCTGCAGGAGGAACGTGAGATTTAAAACACACATGAATCAGTCGAGCAGACTTCCTGATCTGGATCTCAGGTTCTGGATCTCAGGTTCTGATCTCAGGTTCTGGATCTCAGGTTCTGATCTCAGGCTCTGGATCTCAGGTTCTGATCTCAGGCTCTGGATCTCTGCTGAGAGACTTCACAGAGCAACAGGTCACACCATGAACACACAGCGTTAACATGATGATGTGTTGCGATGGATAAACTCACCTGTGTGTCCGGCTGTCGGTCGTCCTTCTGGGTCGATGACTCAGCAGTTCAGCTCCGTCAGGTCCGAGATAATAATCCAACAGGTGACCTTCAGGTGACCTTCGGGTGACCTTCAGGTGACCTTCAGGTGACCTTCAGGTAACCAACGTCCGGTTTTATTCCCTCAGTTTGTTAGAAATCCACGTTTCTTCAGTCCAGATGAGTCCAGATGAGGGAGGAGCTTCAGGTCAGCAGGTGGCGTCACAGAGCTCCCCATCTGACAAGGACCGATCGATCGATCGATCGATCGATCGATTGGTCCAGATTAATCTGCTGTTGTCTCATGTTGAAGTCATCGTCTCATTAGAGCTCGACTGATCGGTACGGAAGCAGAAATGTGCCAAAATATATTTTTACGATTAAATCTCACGTTGAAATGATTTGAGTTCTTGTGGTTCTGATATTTTTAATTTTCTTTTTTGGATCATGTGACTCACAGAACTTCACCTGATCAATAAATTCCTCTCAGCCTCCAGCGATTATCAGAAGAAAAAAGGTCAATTTCACTTTTTTTGATTCTTCGATAGTTAAAGTCTGTGGTGGATTTTTTCCTCCATTTTGGTTTGAAATATAAGATTTAAAGTTCCCTCTCGTCTCAGTCACATCTCATGATCACATGTATTGATCATCCTCGATAAGTCTGAGAGGCGTCACTGTAATATAATTCATACGGATATATAAACTACAACGTTACTTCAGTATCATCTGCAGAATCAACGCTGTAAACTTTAAAACGAGACTTTAAAAACAAACGTCTGGACAGTGATGACATCATAGTTGCCGGGTAAAGTAGACGATTAAATCTGAGTTGTGACTTCAGATCATTAATCTGCTTTATTGATCGTGTGATTCAGATGATTTTTAAACGTTTGATATTTCAACATTTAAGAGACTGAATTCAGAATAAAACTGTGACGTTTGATCAGAATTTAATTTTTTAAAGATTTAGATTTTGGCGCTTTTCTGCTGCCGTAGCTGGAGGATCAAACATCCTGATCGGAAACATTGATTGATTGATTGATTGATTGATTGATTGATTGATTGATTGATTGATTTACATTTTTGATTTTTTTCTTCTTTTTTTTTTCTTTTTTTTTTTACAGTTTCAGTGACATTTCATGATTAATTCATAATTCTGCCTCACAACATTTGGTCAGTATATTGATTATTGCCAATATAAATATTTCTATCAGTGATATTTTACAGCTGATGATTCAGAAGAAGAAGTTTGGAACAACTGAAATGTGACTCACAAAGAATGTGACCATGATTCGATCATCAGAACATTTAAATGAATGAGATCCAGCTGAGATCTGGGTCAGAACCATCAGTCGAGCTCTAAACATCCAGAATATTCTTGTTGTTTTGTACAAACTATCCAATGTGAATGTTTCTTTTGCCGCTTTGTGTTTTTCTTCCGGATGAACGACAGTTTCACACCCTCAGGTTTTCCTCTGTGATCTGAGTGAGCAGGTGACCGAGCGACCCGGCTGCAGGTCCGGCTCGTGTGGTTCTGCTCCTCCGATCAACTGAAACGGGCTCGGCTGCTGAAATGGAGGCTTCCCACCGCACAACATGGTGGAGAGGTGGCCTCAGCATCCTCTCATCCCGGTGGCAGACAAAAGGAAAAGTCTGGAAGGTTGCTATAGAAACTGCCTCCGCTGCAGGAGCTGCAGGGCCGCGGGTCGGCCGCGCGGTGCCGCTGTCGGTCCGGTGGAAACAGCTGATTTCATAACGACAGTTTAACCTCCTGGTGTTTAACAACAGGGTGCACGTGGCCTTCGGTCCGGACCGGAAGTGAAAATCAAATCTGGACTCCAAGAGTTTTTAATTAGAGGATGATTGATTCCATCAGCTGATCCACAGAGCTGTGTGTGTGTGTGTGTGTGTGTGTGTGTGTGTGTGTGTGTGTGTGTGTGGATCATAATAAGAGCAGCCACGTGCCTCCTGCATCACTGTGTAAAGTTAGATGCCATTGGTCCTGTGTGTGTGTGTGTGTGTGTGTGTGTGTGTGTGTGTGTGTGTGTGTGTGTGTGTGTGTGTGAGGAGCGGATGTAAACTTTAAACCTGCATCTTGTGACAATAAATTACTGAGAATCACAAACAACAACAACAACAAACAAACAAACACCACCTACACTATGATCGTTACTGTACTCGTGATAAAGTGCTACAGCTGCAGCTGCTACATGGAGCTCCTCCGGCTCTGGCGCGTAATGGAAGATAAAGTGATTCTTATAATCCAGGTGTGGCGGGAGCTTCGCTCCGCGCGCCCCCGGTGCGTCGCTGGTCTCCGGGTCAGACGTCACTGAGCTTCCCGGTGTAGGCTTTGTGCGGGCTGCAGTTGGTGTACTTGATGGAGTCCGCGTCCTCGCTGTCCAGGTAGTCGGACTTGGACAGAGACGGTCTGCTGTCGCTCTTCTTGAACTCTCCGAACTGCTGCTGGCCGCAGGTCACGTGCGTGTACTGGAACTGCTCCTCGTGCTCCGTCTCCCGGTGGTAGAAGTAGTTGAAGTTGGACACGATGACCGGAACCGGCAGCGCGATGGTCAACACGCCGGCGATGGCGCACAGGGAGCCCACGATCTTCCCCCCGATGGTGACCGGACACATGTCGCCGTAGCCCACCGTGGTCATCGACACCACGGCCCACCAGAAGGCGTCCGGGATGCTGCTGAAGCCCGACTCCGGGTCGTCCGTCTCCGCGAAGTACACGGCGCTGGAGAAGAGGATGACTCCGATGAAGAGGAAGAAGATGAGCAGTCCCAGCTCCCTCATGCTGGCCTGCAGGGTCTTCCCGAGGATCTGCAGCCCCTTGGAGTGCCTGGAGAGCTTGAAGATCCGGAAGACCCGGACCAGGCGGATGACCCTGAGTATGGCCAGAGACATGGCCTGCTGTCCGTTCCCCTGGTGCTCCGCCAGCTCCAGACCCAGCGTGATGAAGTAGGGCATGATGGCCACGATGTCGATGGTGTTCATGATGTTCTTGAAGAACGCGGGTTTGCTCGGGCAGGCGAGGAACCTGACGAGCAGCTCGAAGGAGAACCAGATGATGCAGAGCGTCTCCACGATGAAGAACGGGTCCGTGAACGGGTTTGGCTTCTTTGCGCGCGCGGTTCCGTTCCCCGGCTGCTGCTCGTCAAACGTCCTGCCCTCCTCTCTGAACTCAGGTAAAGTCTCCAGGCAGAAAATCACGATGGAGATGAGGATCACCAGCACGGACACGATGGCGATCCCCCTGGCGGGTCCGGAGCTCTCCGGGTACTCGAACAGGAGCCAGACCTGCCGCTGGAACTCGTTCTCCGGCAGCGGCCGCTCCTCCTCCTTAATGAACCCCTCGTCCTCCTTGAAATTCTCGATCACCTCCTCCCCCAGTTCGTAAAATTTAATCTCCTCCATGAAAATGTCCACCGGCACGTTGACGGGTCTCCGGAGCCGCCCCCCGGACTGGTAGTAGTAGAGGATGGCATCGAAGCTGGGTCTGTTCCTGTCGAAGAAGTACTCGTTCCTCAGCGGGTCGAAGAAGCGCATCCTCTTGCGCGGGTCCCCCAGCAGCGTGGAGGGGAACTGGGCGAGCGTCTTCAGCTGCGTCTCGAAGCGCAGCCCGGAGATGTTGATGACGACCCGCTCGCAGCACTCCTGGTTCTCCACTCGCTCCGGGTCGTACACATCCTGGGCTGACAGCGCGGCCAGTGCCACAGTCTCATCCAGGTTCTCTCCGGGCACCACTGTCATCTTTCCCCCCCAGACAAGGGCGACGCTTCCCGCACCTCAGTCCGCTCTGTTCCCCCTCCGACTCCCCCGCGCGTATTTGGAAACCAGCTGAGCGTCTCCGGTGTGCGTCTCTGTGTCGCGGCTGTGTCGGCGTCACGTCTGCGGGTGAGCTGGATCCGCTGGCATCGTTGTGCCCCCACCAGCACGCTCACCTCTCCCGTCCACGCGCTGCTGTAGTCTGGACTCTCGGCTGGCTGTCACATTCACTGCATCTTAAGCAGGCTTTGCCCTCCCCGATCTGACGTGTCCGTGCACGCTCTCTCACTGAGGGAGGAAATAAAAACACACACGCACGCACGTATGATCATCACGAAGCTGAACCACACATTCAGGAACAAACACGCTGCACATGAGACCGACTGAGTGCTGAAAACACGGATCTCATGTGAATCTGGAGACAGACAGAGTCGTGCGTAATGAACCTGTTGTCTCCACGGTGGCGCGGGCTCAAGGTTATCACTTGTTTCTGCTGAATTATGACGTGATGTTTGCACGTATGAGCGCGCTTTTTATGAATGAGAGCACTTTAGAGGTGGATGTGCCGGAGAAACATGCGATTTTCATGCATAAGAAGAAAAAAACATGCATGATTGGCCGCTGAGTGAATACCTGTGGCTCCGTGCAGCCTGCTGTCATCCACATGTCACATGCAGGAGCCTCTGCAGTGTCGCGCCGCCGCCGCTTCAACACCAAACCCCGCTGACGTCTCCACCGCCGCCGAGCTGCTCCACAAGTTGTGCACGACCTGCAGGATCCGTCATGCCTCCGCTCTGCCTGCACTGTGCACGGAAACACACACACACACACACACACACACACACACACACACACACACATACACACACAGAGCTGCGTTCAGTCCGCTGCACTGTGAAATGTGAGCAGAGTTGGAAGCGACGTGTCTGTGAATGGAAGGTAAACACTGCCGCGCTGTGCAACAAGTACAGAGAGAGAGAGAAAAGCTGGATGGTGGAAAGAAGGGAGAGTTTCTGGGCTGCAGCTCAAAGCAGTGACGTGTTTTCCTAAAATAGCTGGATTTCTCCCAGGGCCGCAGGAAAAGTTTCTTTTCCCATGGAATGGCCCGAGGGAGCTGCGGGGGAAAGAAAGAGCGAGATGACATGAGGAGGAAAAAACAGATTTGCATCTTCAGGCTGCAGCAGAGAGTCAGAGACAGAACCAGAGGAGCAGCAGGTCCAGTGTGACCTCTGACCTCCAGCTGTGAACAGAACCAAGCAACAAACAGTCAGAACTCCACAGCTGAGGAGGTTCTGCTGCTCTGCAGAACTGGACTCACACCGTCTGTTGGAAAATATGAAATGAATTCCCGTCACTGAAACGTCTCATGTGAAAGTGGAATAATCTACATAAAACACATGTTGCCTAAATCTCCACATGTGAACAGATGACACATGAACTGTAACTTCAACATGTGATGAGAAAATGTCACATGTGAAACTGGATTTGTTCACATGAGACTCATTCAAATCACAAGAAACTTCATTGTTCAGATTTCTTCTTCACACATTTCTTTACGCTGTGCAACTTTTTCACATGTGAACTAGAATTATAATGTGCAAAAACACATAACGTCACATGTGAACTGGATACTGTCACATTTTCTGATGCGTCTGGGTTTTTAACATGTGAAAAAAAACTTTTAACACAGAAGTAAATTAATGTCACGTGTGAACTCGATGTGTTCACGTCTTACTGAGATTTTTTCACATGCATTAAAATTTGCACATGTGGAAACAAAACACGACACATGACATCACATTTACACACACTTCACTGTGTATTCATCATTTTCACATGTGAACTAAAATGTCACATGTGAAATCAGCGTTTCTTTTTACATCTGATCGATGTTGAATGAAGGTCCCAACTTATGAAATGTAAAAGCTCATCATGAAACTCAGAAAAAGCAAAACAACAATGTTAAAACGGCTGCAGGTGACGAACAAGTTTAATGTCTTTGATACAAAAACATTTGAGTTTATGAACACGACGAGAGAGAAACTCCAACATGAAGAGTTGATGGAATGTGAACTGGAGTCCAAACGTCTCCTGACTGAAACCTGAACACTGACTGTGTTTGTCTCTGTCAGATAACCGTGACACGAAGCAGTTTGTGGTCAGAAGGTCCGTCACCTCTTGTTCTGGGGGATTATCATCCAATCAGAGAGCAGCCGGGGCAGCGAGAGGACAGAGCGCCGACGTCCCATGATGCAACATCTCCAGACTTATTTAAAACATGTCGTCCTCTCGCTCCAGCAGGCTGACTCACGCTCCAACACGACTTCAGCTGCCTGCAGACGACCTCTGCAGTCTGCCACTACCTCATTTCCTGTATCCTGTGATCTCATCGCCTCTGACACACACACACACACACACACACACACACACACCAGTTGCTCGCTTCATTCTTGTGTCCACATGTTGCTGAAATGTCACCGGGCTCTCTGGTGGATTCTCTGGCAGCCCGTCGTCTCTGTTTCTGTCCAGGTTTTTTCTGCTTCCTGTTGGCCTGCAGGACGCCGGCGAGGCCTCGAGCACTGAGACGCTCCGGTGATGAGGTCACCTCGTGCGGTCCCTGTTAAACCTTTAAATGTCGCATTCACCCGACAAAACTCTGCTTTCAAAAGATGGTCAGTTAAAGGGCAGGCTGATGTGATTTAAAGTGTGTTTTCTGGAACATGTGGTGCAGATAAATGGAAGTCGGCCCTCAGGAGGCAGATATAAGTTTATCTCTGATATATCGAGTCTGCGTCATGAAACAACAGCGCAGGAATGCGTAAGAAATCTCTGCAGTCGCTCGGAGGCAGCGGTTCCATCAGACGTGCTTCACATTTTAACCACCATCTCTAACATGCCTGGTTCCATCATCTGTTAATGGAGCCGTGAGTTACTAAATGAACACCGTGCTGTGATGAAGGAACCTGAAACCAGCGACTGACACCTGAACTCATCAGGAAACTGAAACCAAGAGAGAGGTGTTTCATTTTTCTCATAAGCTTACATACAGTCAGACTTGCCTGGACTTCATCTTTGACTTCACTTCAATCAGTGAAGTGTCACGTGAGAGAATGTGCAGCTCTGTGATTGGCTTGTTGGTGAAATGCATGCTGGGAGTCGTAGTTGACGTCCTTCCTTCCCTCTGTGTGTCCTGACTCTCTAACAGAGGACCAGATATTTGCGAGCACAGTAGCTCTGAGAACGTGACTCGGCCCGCGGGTTGTTTTTGGACGTGACTGTTTGTTGTGAATGGTTCAGTGGGAGCTGACATGTGAGCACCGCTGGGATCTACTGAGTCCCATTAACCGCTGACCGTTACACTCTGTCATCCACTTTAAACATACACGGAGGGGGATGTTTCCCACCCTCTGAAGCTTCTCGCTGGCATCATGATTAATGTCAGCGGACGTCGTGTTTTTAACTCCACAGTTCTGGAACATTTACAAGAGACTGACAAGAAAAATGGCTGAAGTCCTGGAGGCCGCCGGGCTATCTGCTGATTTATACAAGATCGTTTGATTCACTGTGTCCTGGTGAACCTCAACGTGTCGGCAGAGAGACGGAGCGTGTGATACCAGTGATGACCACGAGGGGGCGACTGTGAGGGAAGTCACTCAGTAAGTTTAACTGCAGGATTATTTGTGTTTATTCACTCCAGATCTCTGAACATTAGCCAACAACTAGCTTATAGCTTATTCAGGTGAAGCCTCTGAGTGAAGTCAGCACTCAGCAGAGACTCTGGTTCTGGTTCTGGTTCTGATTCTCTGTCTCCTCTCTGTAATGTTACGTTCATGAAGTAAAGTCCAGTTCCCCTCCAGCTCCAGTCAGCAGAACAGAACCTGGAGGTCCGGTCCGGATCACTGCTGCAGTCAGGCTGATCAACAGGAGTGAAGATGAAGTCGTCTCTGAGTTCTGCTCCTGTCGGATCAGAACAGAACCTGAGGAGACTCCAGGAGTTCTCCTCCTCCTCCTCTGTGTTGTATTCTGAAACAAAGATTTCCACCAGATATAATTTACATTCTGACATCTTTGAGTTTTCTGAGTTTGCTGAACATTAGTGTGAAGTTTGTTTGTCAGGTTTCAGACGTATCGACTCCTGCAGCCGCGTCTCCTCACTGATCCAGGATCTGTGACTCGCCTCCTCTCTGCAGCGAGGAGCCGCTCGTCTTTAACATCACATGCCCTGTGTAATTAAATGAATCTAGTCAGATGAAATGACAGTGTGACAGCCGACTGTGTGGATGACAGTGAGAGCTGTAACGAACAGACGAATGCTGCCCGTCAGAGGACGAGTTTCATCAGGACGTGAGGAAAAACTGAGCCAATGACTAAAACCTTCAAATGTGGTGGAGTAGAAAGTTCCACTGTCTCTGAGACGAGGTGGAGTCGAAGTAGAACGTAGTCATATAAAATGGAAATACTGAAGCCAACTGAGCTTTAAACCTCAAGTCTAATAAAATGAAGCTGTTTGTAAGATCTGTGAGGTCAGATTCAGAATAATAAGTTGGTTGTAAACCTTTTAAGCACCGGTTTGTTTTTCCACAAGTCTGAGAGCAGCAAAGTGTTGGAGACACTCTGGAGCCGGTCCGTGTTCTGACCGTCAAAATGAAGATAACTGGTTCCAGAGAAGGCACCGGCTCTGAACCAGCCCCTGAACCAGCCCCTGAACCAGCCCCTGAACCAGCCCCTGAACCGCCCCTGAACCGCCCCTGAACCAGCCCCTGAACCAGCCCCTGAACCGCCCCTGAACCAGCCCCTGAACCAGCCCCTGAACCAGCCCCTGAACCGCCCCTGAACCAGCCCCTGAACCAGCCCCTGAACCAGCCCCTGAACCAGCCCCTGAACCGCCCCGGAACCAGCCCCTGAACCAGCCCCTGAACCAGCCCCTGAACCGCCCGGCTCAAAGCGGTCTAAGAGTGTGCTGACCCGGACACGGAGTCGCGAGGCCGCTCGCCATCTGTGGTGACCGTCTCAGAATCTGTCAGATCAAACACGCTGATGATGTCGTAGAAACAGAGTCACTATTGTTCAGACACACAAACAGGATGACGCTGCGTGGACCCGCAGGCGATGTAGCGTGGAGGGGAAGCTAACGGCTAGCTAACACGTGGCTGACGGCAGCTTTAAGTCCTCCGAGCTGTTCGATGTCGAAGTTAATAACGGCCCTAAAGAGTCTCGCAGGAACAAACCTCATAACGAAGCTCCGTGTCCTCTGAAACCTTCAAACAGACTGACTGAAGGTCAAACTGGTTCCAGCTCCTGACGGGGAGATCAGCAGAAACTGGGTTAATGTTTCAGGGAGCTGACGGGAGTCTCGGGAGGGATCCTGTCACCAGGGACTTCACAAGACGCTTCTGTCAAATCTCAAACAAACCGAGGAGGTTTCATGTTAAAACGCCGGCGGAGACTCTGCTCTTCAGCTGCGATCTGTGAGCGCTGTTATATTTCTGAGGACGGTCTTCAGATGCAGAGGACGGTTCAGCGTTCTGTGTCGAAGCGTCAGCAGCAGTTTAAAGTCGCTGGTATCTCTGAGGAGAGTAATTGGTTCAGTGCATCAGGAGGATTCTCTGTTATCTCAGCAGGAGAGACAAACCCCGTCCTCTCCCGACATTAATCTCTAATGGAAGTCAATGACATTTGGTTTGGTAAAGACCTCCGTACCGGAGGCCTCGTTATAATTATTAACTGCACAGAAATAACAAAAGCAAAGAGAAAGTGTTTCTGCTCATCAGATTCCAGAGCAGAGGCTGAAGGAGCACTGAGCCGAAGACGACTCGTTCTGAGGAATCTAAAGACCTAATAAATGTCTTCATGGTGAAGACAGTGTCCAGTTAAGGTTCATAGACAGGTATGACATTAAAACACAGCCCTTCAAAATAAAACGCCTCACCAGGATGTGAATAACACGTCCTGCTAAGTTACAGACGCATCATCACAACCTGACGTTTGTTTGTTTGTGTGTGTGTGTGTGTGTGTGTGTGTGTGTGTGTGTGTGTGTGGTCGGCGGGGTCGAGGTGACTGCTGGGTAATGTGAGCACGTCTCCGGCTGCAGAGCGGCGGAGGACACGACTGTCTTCAGATAGAAGCGATGTGAGGACTCGCTGGTCTCCCGGGACACATTAGGGAGATTACACGGTTCACCAGCAGAGTCTCAGCATGCAGAGCCATGAACTGGTGTCCTGCTGCGTCTGCTCCTCCACAACACACCGCAGCAGGTATCCTTTCTGAATGTCACCTGGCGACATCAGACTTCACCTCAGGCAAATATTTGGGCTCCAGCAGGTGATTTAGCAGGTGGAGCTCCACACGGCCGGCCAGCAGCTGGGAGCTATAAGGATCCAGGAGGGTGGATGTCTGCTCCACCCTGATAAAACCTGCCAGCCATCAGACCATAAAGTCACATGAGCTCAGGGTGAGAAGGCTGTTAACGTTTACTGTGCACCAGTTTCACCCACAGAGCAGAAACATGAATCAGATTATTGTTTTATTGTTTTATTTCACATGTTGGTCAAATAATAATGAAAACACTGTTGATTCACGCTGTCTTGTACAAATCTCAAGAGGTTTATGACTCATTAACACACAAACTGACTCAGTAACGACACAAAATGGCCTGTGAAGACGCGTCGTCTCTGTCTCTGTCTCTGTCTCTGTCTCTGTCTCTGTCGGCCCGTTAGCTCGACGACACCTTCAGGTCCGTTTGTGTTCTGATCTCCTGGAAAGCAAAACAGCAGCTTCACATACTGTTATTCTCATCTGCAGACATGTGCAGCCGTGACCTCTCTGCAGACTCTATTAGCATGGCTGATGAAACACACACACACACACACACACACACACACACACACACACACACACAGACGGAGAATAACGATGAGTACATTAGAGCTGGTGGGGACAGAAACATAATTACACAGTCGATGCAGAATCCATCAGTTTATGATTCAGACTCATCGATCAATAACAGTCGTCCTCGTAGATCCATAAATAAATATGTAACTGTGGAAGTATGTAAGGAAATATGCAAGTTCACATGTGGATAAATGAAGCTCTCCTCGGCTGACCTGAGACCAGTTAACAGACGGTGAGCTCGGCTGGTTCCTGCCTGCAGAGATAAAGACAGTAAAGACGCTTCGAGAGCAGAAGTGAACTTCAGGAACTGAAACGTTCCCTTCAAGTCCAGTTGTTTCATTAATATCTTTGTTCCTCGTACTTTATTAGTTTTGTTCCTGTATTTTCAGAAGTTCACTGGTTTGTTAAGTGCAATATAAACTCATTTATTATCTACAAGAACTAAAATCAGAAGTCGCAGCCTCAAAACCTTCATGTCACCAAACGACAGACCTTCAACATGCAGCTGTCTTATCTTATCTTATCTGTACAACCATCAGCACACTGCAAACAGGAAGTGCTAACAGCTGATTCAGCAAAGTTTTAATGGAGTTTTGAATTGTGTTTTCGGGTTTTTTATCTGGTTGTTTTAAATCAATTCTCCAGCTATTTAAGTTGTTTAGCAGCAGGACTGAGTTTTACATTTTTGGGTGAACTGTGTATTCAAATGAAACCTGTGTCACACAGGAGAAACATAAGAACTGTTCCTCTTGGTGTGAACCAGGTGGTCCAGGTCCGTCTGACCCACCACATCATCTGGAGCCTCCAGCAGGACTGACTCTGTTTGTGATTCCTGGAAAACTCCCCTCTTCTATTTCTGTGACTTGTTCATATATTTGGTGTTTCTGTATTTGGAGAGCAGAGCTGATGAGTCCCCGTCCCCCGTCCCCCGTCCAGCCTCCCCCGTCCCCCATCCAGCCTCACCCTCCCCCGGCCGTCCTATGCCCTAGCCCCCGTCCCCCCGTCCAGCCTCACCCCGTTCCCCCGTCCCCCCCGTCCCCTGCAGGCCCCGTCCCCCAGATACCGTCCCCCGTCCCCCATCCAGCCTCCCCCGTCCCCCATCCAGCCTCCCCCGTCCCCCGTCCTCCGTCCCCCGTCCAGCCTCCCCGTCCCCCGTCCCCTGCTCCGTCCCCACATCGACTGCTTCACACAACATCAATAACTTTTACCCACAGCTGCACGAGGCTAATGTGACTAATTTGTCGGGGGGAGGGCGGTGAGTGATGGATCCAGATTCCTGCTCCTGTACTAAAGCAAACAATGCTTGTCCTGAAAAGCCTGCTCGTATTTTTAGGGCCTGACTGTGTTTTTACGTAATGGGTCACAGTCATAAGAATAGCTCCATCAATCACTGGGCCAGCGCCGTCCAAACGTTCTGGGAACGCTGGGATCAGAAAACAGCTCATTGTGCCAGAGAGGCCCGACGTTTCCACTCCGACTGTCCAAAAAACACTTGGGAGAACCTGAGGAGTACATTTACTGTACTGCAGTACTCATTACTGGATCTACTGTTTCACTTTGAAGACTTTCTACGTTCCCTGCAGAGAGAATCTTTCCTGGAGACGGTGGTGACTTTGCAGATCCAGTTTTTTATATTCAGCTCGCTGTTGGATCGAATCTTGTTTCTCCAGAATGACATAAAAACATGAAGCCTGCAGCTTTACATCGAGCTGGTTCTCTCACGCTGTTCACAGATGTTTGAGGGCTGCTTCCAGATGTGGAAGGTTCTGAATAAAGAAGTGAACCTGAGCAACACAATGTGACTCCACTCTGATATAAAATATTTGTGGTATTAATACTTTATTTTGGCAGCGAGCGGTTCTTCCTGGCGGGGAGTGTGCCGGGTCGTTCGGATCACGTCCTCCTCCTCAGTAATGGACCCACAGGCTCCCAGCAGCAGAGGTCCGGTTCGTCTTCACCTCCTCCGTTAATCGCCGCTCTGCAGGTCGCTCGTTAATCTCTCTGGTAACGAGTTCATGCGGCGTCACGGACAGTTTGTCTCGTACGGTCGTGATTTTTATATCCACAGTAACGAGACTAATTATCTCCTGATGTCAGGCTGGTTTATCTGCTCATCAAGACGTGAATAACTGATGTTGTGTGAAAATATAAATTCACATTTGTTTCACACTTCCAGTCTTTGTCTTCTTCCTACCCTTTTTTTCCTGTTCACTTGTTTTTAATTAGTTAATTGGTCTTGTGTGTATTAAGTCCTGTGACTTTGAGTCTTTGTGTTGTCTTTGTTTTCTCTTGGTTTCCCATCAGCCTCCGTTCGTTTCCTGCCGTCAGTATTTTGGTTCGTCTGATTTAGTTTTTCATTAAAGCTCACCTTTGTTTTTTTCACCTCACCTGTCTTTGTGTCAGCTCAGATGTTTGTGATTGTTCAGTTTGCATCATAAATGAATGAAACTATGAGAAATAAGGAGTCACAGATCTGCAGTCTGACGTCTGGAACAGAACCGTGAACCCGACACGCTGGTGTGAAACATTATTCAGACGTGTGACAGTGCGAGCAGGCGGCAGGCAGCTTGTTGTGGTCGGGCCTCGGACTCTGTGATGGAGATGATTACATAACGGATGGACGAACACACGGTGCACGGCGGAGGCCCGCGGCCCGGTGCCAGCTCGGGGCCATGTGGTGAGGACGGGCTGGTCCACACAGGAAGTGAGTGCAGACAGAACGATGAGACTGCTGATTCAGGACTGACTCAGTTCAGGCGTCCTGCACCAACAGAACGTCTCTTCTGTTATTCACTGAAATATTTCGGTGCAGGCAACATGCTGTCAGGCCGGGTCGGTCCATGTGCATCGTCATCAACTCGCAGCTCCGTGAGATTCATCCGTTTTTATTTCTCCGTGTTTTAAAGCTCTTTCTCTGCTGCAGCGACTCAACGAGCCGCGACCTGAAGCTCCGTGTCGTTAATAATGTGACGACGTCTTGGTGCCGTTTGATGGACGACAGCCGCTGATCATCCTTTAGTTTCCACGTGATGACTTTTAAACATCAGCGTCTTTAGATGAAATGAAAGGTGTGTGTGTGTGTGTGTGTGTGTGTGTGTGTGTGTGTGTGTGTGTGTCATGGTAACATGGAACTTGAACTTTGCTCATCTGCTCAATATTGACTGAAAATTTGAGATGCTGTTATTTTGTTTACGCCACGATTCTGCTACTTTATACTTCTATTCCACAAGTATTGTACTTTCTATCCACAATACACTGATTACTTTAGTTACTAGTTGCTGAGTATGCTACACTATGGAGTATATACCTACATGTAGATGTATTTAATCTAATTACTTTGATACTTAAAGCTGCTACATGTAACCTTGTTATTTTGTTGATTTTGCGAGGCCTGTGGACTGTAGTAGAAGAGTTTCCATCGTCAAATCCAGAAAATATGACGTAAAAAATATTATTATCTCAATAAAATCTCTTCTAACTGGTCAACGTACTAAACCTGTGACTAGTATGACTCGTACTCGTTGGTATCACCGGCGTCGAGGTTGTAACCGAGCTGAGGTCGAGAGAAAACACTGCAGGACACTGATTGGTCAGAGAGAATCGTCACTTCCTGCTCTCTGACTGCAAATAGCAAAATATAAAATATGAATAACAATTGAAAAATGGCAGCCAGCAGCACCAGCGGTGCAGATATCCTCTGTTGTTCCTGAGTGTCCTTGTTGAACAGGACGGAGGTGTTTAATGTCTCGTACACAAACGAAGCTCTGATCTGTCGCCATTATTCTCCTCAGCGGTCGTTGGTGGAGGTTGTCGCTCCTTCCTCGCCTCATCGACCAACCACAGAGCTCGCAGTTTCACATTAACACGGCTGTTAACCTCCACAATCTGCAGAGTCTCTCATGTAAATCCAGCCTCGCCTGACGGGATCGCTGAGGACGCTTATCGCTCCATCTCCAGCTGTGGTGGAGGAAGCAGAAGAAACAAGGAGGGGGGGTCACCTGCCACGCCAGACTGCTGGCAGCCGTGGCAACCTGGGACGGTCCTCCGTGTGAGACCGACCCGTCACTTCCCATCATGCAGAGCTGTGTGTGTGTTCCCAGGTCCAATCAGAGAGAGGCGAGCTCACAACATGATACCATGATGACTGAACAGAGAGGAGGCAGAACAGCGCCGGTCCATCCTGACGTCCGTCTGTACGCTGATGATCCTGCTCTGTTCGCGAGTTCAGACAGAGAAAATTTCTCTACGAGTGAGAAGTGAAACATACATACATTCACTGGATGGAGACACTCCAGTGTTGATGTGTCTCCTCTTACCAGACGGATCAGAACCAGCATTCTACAAAACCTGCTGATTTATTTATACAACTGACTCACTCAGATCAGGGTTTCTAGATCAAACTGGGATCTTACTGTTGTTTTTGCTTCGGATATTAGCCAGGCTGCTAACTGTAGCCAAGTTGCTAATGCTGGCTTTACAGCAGCAGTGCTAACAGTAATACCAGGGAAACATGAGGAGGGGGTAAAGTTGAGGGTTTAAAAGGAGTTTATTTAGCCTCAGGAGGTGAAATCTGTCGACACATGACAAACTCTTCATCCTTCAGCTCGCCACAACATTCAGAACCAACACATCTGGACAAACCGAGTTTTCACTGGACAGGAAGAGGATGAAAACGTTCAATCTTGTAATCCAGACAGTCTTTGTTTCGCTGGATGAATCTATATTATTTACATTAAACAGCGACGGTGTCAGGTTTGCGTCTGTCTCCAGAAATGGAGTCTGTGTGAAATGAAAGTGTTCTTCTCTCCTCCTCAGTTGAAGCAGCTGCACAGAAAGCCGTTATTGAATGTTCAGTTTAATGTGTCTGGCAGCTCATTTTAATTGCTTCTGTTGAATGGCTTGATTGGGGTCATCTCACTGTGGGTAATTGCAATAATTGTATTCTCAGCTGCTAATTATGCAAAGTAGAGAGGTGAGAGAACGGCCGTCAGCAGAAGAAAAGAAAACGCTGCGGTCAGTCGTTTATCCTGCCGCTGATCACCTGAACACACAGGAAGTGAACACAGCTTTTGTGTGTTCATGTTGATTTATGAAACTGTTGGGATGGAAGGTCAGCGCGGGGGAAAAGTGTCCAACGCTCACAGGAAGAACATTTATATTGAAACGACAATATGACAGGTTGTCTGCTGGTTTTCAACCCGTTGGCCAGACTCAATGTTGGCAGTGTTCCTTCTGCAAACCACTGAAATGTTTCACCGTCACTTTCTTGAATTCAGTGTTATATTTTGTGTTGTGATAACACTGTAATTATGCTCTGGATCCCCTTTGGTTGCCAGAAAACACAGCTGGATGCCCTGATGTCTCGTTAATATTTTCCACAATCATGGCTGAAAATATCACAATGTCTCGTCAGAATTATTCCAGATTTGTTGTGACGAACACAGCTGGAAAATGTCCTGATGTCTGCTCAGAAATATCTGATTCTGCTGTTGATCTCTTCTAATCCGTCCTGTGAGCTGTGAACACAGTAACACAGTCGGTGACGGAGGCTTTGCAGGGGGGATTTGACCCCTACAAATAAATATCAGACAGGGTGACCTTCAGCTGCTCACCTGAATACCAAACAGATGAAGCGTGGTGGAGCTGAACTGCTGCGAGGACACAGCGGCTCGCTCAGGTCCATCAGCTCTGACACACTGAACATTCACTCAAACGTTATGATGTCAGGAGAGACGACACTGTTTCTGTCTCCTGCTCGGTTCGTCCTGTCAGGATGCTGCTGAAGACTCGACACGTCTGCAGATTCACCAACACAAAGTGCGACAAACTCTAAAGCTGCGATCTCTTGGGACGACTTACTTTAATGTTAATTAGCGAACGGATAATGAAATCAGCTGAAACGTGCGGCAGGTGCAGAGTGAAGGTGATCAAGGTCAAAAGATTTGGGAGCAAACTGAACGTCGCCTCGCTGCTCGTTAACTTTAACTCCCGTCTTTTAAATAACCTCATTAAACTGCTCTGAAATGAAAAAACTTAATACTGCTGACCCTCTGTAGCGCCACCATCAGGTCAGTATTCCTCAGACTCTCTCCATCTGCTCACTGCCTCACTGACTCACTGATGAAGCTGTAACTGTCTCCGGCCTTGTTAAGGGCTCAGAGGTCAGAGGTCAGAGGTCAGAGGTCAGAGGTCAGGCGTCTGGCTCGTAGAAACCAACAGCTGCAGACAAACAGAGATGAGACGATGCAGCAAATTTCACGAGGTGGCGGAGGAGTCGTCATGTTCAGCTGTGGAGCCTCTAACAAGCATGTGGGTGCGACACAAAATTTGAAGTTCAAGTTGTGACCTCCGACACAGAGCTGTGTGAGCTAGCACGCCTGTGATTGGTGGACAGTTAGAGGAGCTGGTTGTTGTAGTTGGAGGCCGAGGCTAGCTGCTGGAGCAGAGGTGGTGCTGTCACGATGTGCAGGCAGGTTTGTTGTCTTGGCCGTTGGCTTCGTTGGAGTGAGAAACTGTCAAACATCTAGAAGCGTCATCACTGAGGTACGCTACAAAATGAAGCCATCTTAACTGATTTAGGCTCCATTGCACTGGACAAACACACAGCAGGCTTGTGCTAAAACATAAGCAGTACAAAGTGAAGAGAGCCCAAGTCAAGAAACCCTCCAACAGCCCCCAGTTCACTCTGCTGACGGATCGTCGACCTCTGGCTTCAATTCCTGACCCTCCTGTCGACGTTTCAGGAGTATCACAGCTCTGGGATCAGCCTCCACGTGTCCACGGACGCCACATCAATCACAGGAGGTCACTGCTGGCAGCCTGTTATAGCCTCTATTACCCATCACACAGCGGCCTCATCACCAGCTCCCATCATCTATCTGAGCCGAGCGCTCGCTGCTGCGGTGAACTCGTCCATGTGACGGAACAAACGCACACTTTAGCATTCATGTTGAGGTTACAGGGACGAGGAGGAGGTGAGGCCAAGGCTGCCGGTCAACAATGATTCATCCTCTGCTGATAGTAAAAGCACTCCAGCGCTGATGAACACACGTGAGGATGAGAACACACCACGGAACAGAGACTGTTATCAGTATCAGGTCCAGAGGAACCATCATGGAGACGGACCTCTGAGGAGCCGAGCCGAGAAAAAGACCAACGCAGGCAAATGTACTCATTTAATCCAGCTCATATTCACAAGACGGTCATTTAAATTATGTCAGTGTTCTCACCAGAACAATTGGAATAATTCTTTATACTTAACGCTCATTTAAAAGGTCCAATCACAAGCTCAAACAAACCTCCTCCATCAAGGTCCAACAGTCCCCTTCATTCATATCAAATCCTACTCAATCAGCCACCTACATACACCTGATCTTATTCATCAAGATTCTGAATTATCCAACAAGAAATTAACCAAAATGTAGCAAAACAATTAATTTAGTTAATGCAGGTTAATCTGGGCGGAGACTCGTCCTCCGTCCAGGGTACAAATCTGCCAATCAATCAATTAGTGAATAAACTGAACAATCAACATGTTCGCTGAAGTTGGAAATATAAATCAAAATCTGGTTTCTGTGTTTAAAATTGTCGATGTGTTGGTATCTGATTTTCTAAAAAAGGTGAATTCAATTATAATTGTGTTGTGGATTTATTGAAAATGCAGGTATAAGATAAATTAGTCCTGACAAACTGAAGCTGTGAAAATAATTTGTGCATTGATGAAATAAGATTAACATTCTGTCCAGACACACAGAACAAGATCAACATCTACTGATCAAATAAAAGCCACCGCATGTGATTTGAGGAGCTCCGCATACAGTACACACAGTACATATACACACAGTACATGTACACACAGTACATGTACACACAGTACATATACACACAGTACATGTACACACAGTACATGTACACACAGTACACATATATTCTGTGTATCTGTGTTTTGTCCTGCGACAACAACAGCTTCATCTCAGTTCCTCAGCCGACTGCTGTGACAGCAGCTTCGCTCCATGATCGATGACGACTTCCAGAACTATTCTGTGGAAGTTTTATGATTTGTCTTCTTCCTCAGCCCCCTGATGTGCACACACACACACACACACACACACACACACACACTCTCTCACACACACACACACACACTCTCTCACACACACACACTCATGATTTATGTCAGTCCTCACAGGCGGCGCTCTGAAGTTATAATTCATAAGTTTTGCCATCCAGCTGTTTGAATCACCTCCGTCAGACTCAACCGAGGTGTTTCTGAGTTTATCACTAATGTTTGTTTGTGACGGCCTGAACATTCCTGTGACGACCCAGTTTAGATGAATTAAAGCTTTAACACCATGTTCTTATTAACAACATGCAGTGGTTTCAGCCTCCACCATCATCCTCTTTACGCTAACTGCTCAGCTGTGTTCACCGGCGAGTTTCTAACCACGTCTCTCTGCTGTTTACCAGAACCAGAGTCCTGCTGAGACTGAACCAGACAGGAAGTGAGACAAAACCAAACAAAACCAGGAGCTAAAATAGGCTGAAAATCTCAGTAGAGCAGCAGAGATGCTGAGAAAGTTCTTTGGGGTTTTCTTCTCATTTTAAAATAAATGTAGCTCAACCTAAACATCAGACAATATGTGGAAGTGAAGTGCTTTAAACTCAGAAGCTCAAGTCAGAAAGCATCAAGGTCTTCCTGGGAGGAAGCAGGACGACTGCTGACTGCTCCAGAAATATCCTCCATATCCTGATTACAGTTTATTGACCGGCTCTGAGATAACGTATTGAACAGATCACTCTGCATCAAGCGGCGGCTCCACAGAGGTCGCAGAATATATCTCAACTTGTCTTTTCTGCTTCTCAGACGTCCTCGGTCTCAGGTTTGTCTTTCAGCTCCTCGCTCGTGTCCTCGCTGTGGTCTCCAGCAGGACACGAACTGATATCGGAGCTCTTTGTCCTCCAGCAGCTCACGAGTCGCCACACGAAACCGCCGCCACTCGCTGGAAGAAGCATTGGAAGATTTTTCATCCAGACACAAAACCTTCCTGCTCTGACCTCCTGCTGAGGCGAAACCTTCCCTCAGACATTTGTTTCATAACGTCTGAGAACTCAGAGCTGCAGAGGTGACGTGACATGTTTCACCTGCAATCATCAGAGTTCAATACTGAGTCCAGAGTGTCAACACAATAAACTCAGTAAATGTCAAGAAAGGAAATATTTTGACCAGTTGAATCTCCTTGTTATTGTCAAACTTACTTCACTGGACCCATCGCTCCTGGTGTTGTTATACCGGAGATGAGTTATTCTGACGGCTCTGATTGATTCGAGGTTGTTCAGCGCTGGTAAGATTGATTGTTAAAGTCATTTCCTGTTTTATTTTGTAGGTTTCCTCCTCATTTGTGTTACACTTCCTGTATTTGTCTTTTTCCCCTTGTTTGTCCTGCTCACCTGTGTCTCATGTGTTAATCACTTCCTCGTGTATCCTCGTGTTCCTGCTTTTGTTCCTGGTGGATTTAGTTGTTAGTTTTTCTTGGATCCTCTCGTCCGCCTGGTTTTTGTCACCGGCCTCCTTCAGTGTGAGGCGTTCAGGTTCTTTAATCAGAACATGATTTCTCAGACTCAACAGCTGAGCCTGAACAGTTGTGTTCATGAGCTCTGTGGTTTATAAAAGACAAATGTACTTGAATCAAGACAACAGCGGTGAAGAACAATCTGCTGGTAGATTTGAAGTGTAACTGAACCACTGTGGCTGTTTGACCCAACAGGTGATTTCCCATCATGCACTCCTGTTGATGGAATATGTTCATATGAAGCTGCCCTGTGAAACACTGAACACCTCCAGTTCCTCATAATACTTTGTTTTCCCATCATTATACCAAATAAAGTGAATAAAGGATATTATTCGTGGATCACTCAGTCTGTAGCGCCGTGGGCTGAAATCAAAGTTAGATCAGAGACGTTCCTTTAAACGTAAAGTCTTAATTATTATAATTAGGAATAATTCAGTGAGAAAATGTTGTAATACTGTTAAAACACAGAGGTTTGAGTCCGTTTTCAGTGCTAGCTTACAGCAGTCTGACAGCACAGGGGGCTGAACCAGCAACCCTTCATCCGCCGCTCCGCTTCTTTACCTTCGAGCCTCCTTTAATCTGAATTCCTCTGATTTCTCTTGTGTTCAGGCAGCAGAAGCTAACAATTAAGCAGCCCGAGCTTGAGCTTCTTGTCCAGAGGACAGTAATTATCTGAGGCAGAGAGACACTGTGCAGCTGATCAGCTGTGAGTGGAGGCTGATGGGAAAATAACACTGGACTGAAACTGACGGAGGGTTTGTCAGAGGTGTGGAGGTGTCCTGAAGGTGGAGATGATGGCCGTCTGTCAGCAGCGTTATGTAATTTACTGGACATCAGGAGCCGACAGCGAACAGGTCGGCCGGAGGTGAAGCTCCGTCTGTCGGCGCCTCGACCCAACAGTTTCAGGCCTGTGAGGTTTGGGTTTCCCTCGTCTGAAAATAGCACCGATGAATATGTGTGGAGCTCCGTCACATCGTCCTGCTGCTCCGGGTCATTAGTGTGGAGACACAACGATGTGGACCTCGAGTCCAAACAGACCACAGCTGAGGGAAAAGATCCATGTTTCATTTCTTCTGATACATTTGAACCTGATGAGAAGAAAAGACTTCTGAAAAACATTCTATTCATTTATCAGCTCCAAAAATCAAAGAGGATTCATTAAGAGCCGTTCACACTGAGAAGACGATCTGTCACCAGAACCAGAACCGGATCGTGTACACGGACCCAGAGTTTGGTTACTACTGTAGGTGAGAGGCTTCTTAGCTGAACATGCTAACGTTAGTTCACATCAGAGCAGATCAACACGCTGTTTAATCCGTTCCTCACACTGTTTCCATTCATTCATCTTCAGCTTCCTCTGAAGGGCATTCTGGGTAATGTAGGAGCACTGAAGCAGCAGCAGCAGGGCGGGTCGGCCGGGTGGAGACAGGAGCGGTGTGAAAGCTGAACCAACACTTGATCAGCGGAGTGAATAACTGCATCATGATGACTGACAGCTGACGGCGCCGCCCTCTGCGGGCCGCTGACAGATGTGACAGATGTGATCGATGGTTCATAATTAACTGCACTCCAGTCTGTTGCTAACAAACCAAGGTTTCCGTTTTTATTGTCAGGCAGGAAAAAAGCCTGGTGTCATACAGGAGAGGGGAGGAGGGGGAGGAGGGAGGAGGGGGAGGGGAGACACCATGTCCTTGTCAAGGACCTAATTACCTGCAGCAGGAGGCGGGGGGAGGCGTCGGCTCATATTCTTATTTCCTGAATTGATCTGCTGTGACAGCTCGCCATTTCCCTTTTTAATGCCTGTTTATTTCTGAGGTGCAGGTTTCAAACTGTTCTCAGGCCAGCTCAGACCTTCTCCTCCCTGTTACAGTCCCATTCAAACCGTCGCCGTGATATAAATATACACAAAGTACTGATGTTGACAAAGCACAAATTTGGTACAAATCTCATAAGAAATCATATTTTTTTGTGTAAAGTTAGTCCATATTTATATCTGGTTAATTTCTCTTAGCTGCACAAACTCTGTGTTCTTGGTTGTTTTCTTCTCTGCAGACGGGCTGGATGGATCCACTCGTCCCCTCTAAGATGTGAACTGCCGGGTTTGTTTGGTTTGATCTGCAAAATGCAACACAGATTTTATGTTCATCACCGTCACTCTCAACACTTGATTTAATCCAGAGGGTCGGTCCTGTGACAGGAAAATTAAAATGGCTCTGGAGGAGAGAGTCGGTGCAGATCCAGACCTTTTGGAGGAATAAACACCTGGAGTCGCATCAGGTTCTGTTCTGACCCGGAGCCGTTCACCAACTCAGAGCTCAGAGACGACTATGTAACTTGTGGGATTCACTCCTGTTGATCAGCCTGACTGCAGCAGTGATCCGGAGCGGACCTCCAGGTTCTGTTCTGCTGACCGCTGACTGGAGCTGGAGGGGAACTGGACTTAACTTCATGAATGTAATGTTACAGAGAGGAGACAGAGAACCAGAACCAGAACCAGAGTCTCTGCTGAGTGCTGCCTCCACACAGCTCGTCTGACATGATCTCGAAACTGATGATGAAGATGTTATTTACACTTATAAGAAATAGAAAGAATAGAAAATGGCGCCCTGATTGTAAACTGATAACACTGATTAATAATCAGTGATAAGCTGAAGGTCACACTGAACTGAACTGTAACAACTGCAGATGTATTATTGTTTATGTGCTTCTTCTTTTCTTTGAAACAACGAAGTTTAATATTTATTTATTTCATTTTAATGTTCTGATGAGTTTCTCATATTGATCAGTGATCAGTGGTTCCTCCTCTTTACATGTCAGGAGATCAATGCAGTTGAACAGCCACATTTCATCATCAATACACTGATTCACTGAATGAGTCATCACAGCCCGGAGCGATGAAAAGAGTCTCAGTGTGAAGACGAAATCGGAAGATAGTTGTTGTGCTGAAAGCCTCCCGTCATACATCTGCTGTTCATTAACCCCCCGTCTGTCTCAACACGCCGCGTCACTGTGAATTACTGCAACGCTAACAGGTCTGTGAACTCAGCAGCAGTCAGTCCCTGAACGCCTCAGGGCTGCAGCTACCATGTCATCACTTCACCGGCCAGGCAGGGAGGACATGTGGAGTGGATTTTCATCCTAAGGTGAACCGCTCCTTTAGAATAAGTTGCAGAAAAGCTGGAGATCAGGTCACACTGGACATGTGGGCTGTGTGATTCAGAGATGATCCAATAAACAGACGTCACAGCTCCGTTTGCAGATTTGTTGAGAAAACCAGCTTCAGCAGATTTTCCTCTTGGAGGTTTGTTCCTCGGAGGCGTGAGCGACGTGCTGACTGGTGGAGAACAGGTGCAGCATGCAGTCAATCCTCTAAGTATAGACTCCCTCCTCCTCCTCGACCACCAGCACCACCAGCCGTGCATTCCTGCCGGGCCTCTCGCTGCAGGAACAACAATACTGCGGCTCGGATGTCGGACGCTGAACAGCCTCCTGCTGTCAGGCCGCCAGGCGACCCACGTGTCTCTGCTGCCCTCCTCCACCGTGACAGGATAAAAAGCTTCACAGTCTTGTTGGTCGTCATCAATCAGACTAACGATGCAGAGAAACTGTGGAGCTCATAATGTTCAGTGTTCATCACTTCTTCTGAACATTTCAGTAAGTTCTGGTCCAGAGGTTCAAACATCTCAGACCAGACTCCCTGAACAGATCAGCTCCGACTTCTGGTGTCTTCCTCTGGTTTCTTTCACCAAACTACATCTTCTATCACACAAGCTTAAACTTTTCTTAAGGTTTAATGTAGTTTCTTTTATCTAACTGAGTCAACATGCATCTACAGAGTCTGTTGGCAGTTCCTAAGAGATCCGATCACAAGTGTGACGCACCTGAGATCCAGCCAACAACATCACCAGACTCCCTTAACAAATGTCTCAATTTAATGACTTTCTGTCTTTGTGTCGGTCTGTCTCAGTGTCAGACTGGTTTATTTGCATACAGAGCAGGAAGTGAGATCCGATCAGAAGTGGTTGGATCTTTCAGGGTGGATTCTGATCGCAGGTCCGATACTTGATCCAACATGTTCTGTCCCAGCAGATTCTTTGCAGGAGGAAGCTGTCGTCCGTCTGCTGCTTTCAGACAGGATTTTATCTCCAGATCTGAGTCACATCTTTGATCCGAGGTGTTTGTCGCATCCTTTCAGTCTCTGTGACTTCAGCAGACGGATCAGAACCGTCCTGCACGGTGGCCATTACTGTCTGTGAGTATGTGTGGGGTGGCGTGAAGGCTGATCATCTGTTTCTGTGCTGTTGGTTGGATTAATACCTGATGGATCGATCTGCTGCGCTCCAGTTTGAATCATGTTGAAGGATTCTGGAAACATCTTCAGAACAGAGTCGAAACATCAGAACATTTATTCTGGATTGCTCATGTTTATATTCAGATCTAGATTTGACTGGACCCTTGATTATCTGCAGTGTGGACAGAACTCATCCGTCTGCAACAGGATCAGTACTGAATGATGTCCAGTCGAGCGGAGCTGCAGGTAGAAATCATTCTCCTGCATCAGAACCGCTGACTGGAAACGGAGCAGTGCCGGAGGAGCTGCAGTGTAATTGGCCGATGTGGTTTCCTCGCAGTGCTGAGACCTGCTGAAGTAAACACCTGGTTAACTCTTTGATCAGTCTGTCGTCCCCTGAGAAAACTCTGCACAGGAGCTGGAATCAGAAGAATAAAACCTGACAGAAGCTGTGACCCAGTTCAGCATGCGACCCGGTACTGTGCAGCTTTCATGTGGTTGTAAGCAGGTGATGATGAAGTGGTGCCACAACATCTGTACAGTTAGAGGATCTGTTCTCTCAGTGACGACGTGAGAAATCATTCACATCACACTCAGACACACTAGTTGGACCTTTTCCACCTGTTTTTAAAGTGACCAGAACCAGCTATTCTACACAGAAAGTCAGAACCACATCCATCCATGACCAGAACAGCTATTTTAGCTTAAACAAACATGTTTTCTGACTCTAGCCGAGTGGTTTTTGTGCCTAAACCTGACCAGAGCTCCAACATAGCTGTGACGAGAGAGAAGAAGAGAAATCCAAATTATGATCCTGTTGTGACATCAGAGTTGTGATGTCGTCGGTCCTCCAGCTGGCGGTTCATTTAGCGGAAACCTCTCCGATTTTATTGATTCATACTTAATGTGATCATCCAACAAACTTCCAGTTAATCTAAAGTCGTGGTTCCGTATTTAGGCGAGAAACGGGCTGACTTTATTAGAGCTGTAGAATCTGTTTGAGGAAGCTGCTGTTCTCTGTATAAGTCACTCATTACCAGTGACTCTCAGTGTGATCACGAAATCCTCAATTTCCTTCCCGGCGTTCAGAAGCCAGAACGAATCACAAACAGTGATCTCACCTGGTGATGAAGCTGAGCTGAGGAGCTTCAGACTGACAGCAGCTGGATTCTCTGTGTTGTGTTATTGATCTGCAGCAGAAAACGCGGCGAGCAGAAACTGGCTGCGGAGCGAAGCTGCTGTTCATGACGTGATTTATGGGCATTTAGATTGAAAGTGAGGCTCTGAGACCCCCACAGCCTCCCCCACCTCCCCACCTCCCCACCCCCGCCTGCACACTGCACATACATGTACATGATGACACACATGAACACACACACACACACATGCGTTCAGTGTGATTGGAGTGAGGCAGTGGAGCGTTGAGGAGGTCGTCTCCGCCTCTCTGCAGCCTCTGACTTCATGATCTCGGCTCGGTGAGGAGGACGCTGCCGTCAGAGTCGATTTACCACAAGATCTCACAGCAAATGATGCAAATCTGAAACAATGGCCTGATTCTAGACGCAGACAGACGTCGGTGCTCCCAGAATGCTGATGATGATGTGGACTGGAGGGATGCTCCTGAATTAAATACAATCTTTTGTACAAACTGTTTGTTCTCAGCACATTTGTTCAGTGTTATTACTTCTGCCACGCGGGAGGTTCACAGCTTGTTTGTGTTGTAGCAGGATTTCTGAAGTGTTAACAGATTTAATGACATCTGATGAGCAAAGTATCAAGAGCTCATCCAGGAAAGAGCTTGTGATGGTTTCATTTTGTTATCATTATGTAATGCTCTTATAAGAACACAGAAATCTGCTCAGATCTGATATCAACATCCATCCTGAGTGATCCGATCACAAGTGGACAGCTCAAAGTCCATCATGAAACAAACCCGTCCATCACTGAGACAAACAGACTCCATGTTTTTACTCAAAGACAGAAAGAAGTTCATGTAGAACATTTGCTGATTATACAAGGAGGTCCAAATAAAAACAGCTGATCAATGTTGGCAGGTAAGACTTTAGCACTTTAGACACAGAAGCAGACAGGCTGGTACAGACATGCTGCCACAAACTGACACTTTTTACAAGGAGACAAACAACTTCAGCTGAAACATTTAATGCTGAATTTACAACAAGGACACAATGAGTCAGAATCTGTCAGAGACACAGTTTCATAATGTTATTAAGTTTGTTTTAAATTCACAACTCTTAAAATCACTACATTTGTGAATGGAGTCTGGTGCTGTTGAGGTTCCTTCATTCACTGATCCCTCCTCAGCTCACCACGTCTCTGCAGGTGATCTGGAGTGAAGGCCGAACTCTCCCTGCTCCGCTCTGATGTGTTGGATGGTGACGCTGTCAGTGGCTGTCACAGTAATGTAAGTGTCTCTGACCCTGTTAGCAGGTTTAACGGCCCGCTGCCTCCATAAACTCGCCTGTCTGATTGAAGTGCTGCTTTTATTGACAGGAGACTTTATTTTGATCTCAACTCTGACTGACCTGTCCAACACTGACTTCACTGTTTGCACCTGAACAGGGAAGAGATGGTTTCTGTTTTACATGAAGCTTGGACAGTATCAGGTATCGACCTGGCTCACACACACTTCTGTTGGTATCGCCGGGCGTGTTCAGGACGCTATCTAAACCACTTTATGAGCCGCCATTAAAAGGCTCGTCTCATTATCAGACACACGAGATGAGTAACGCTCATGTTTCTGACGATGGTCGGTTATAAAGTAATCTGTTGAACAAACTCAGAGCGGGAAGTGAAGACACTCCTCTGTGGATCCTGTTCAACATTTGAATGTTCAGAGGAACCGTCAGCCGATAATCCCGTCAATGATCAGCTCGTTTATTGATCCATCGACAGACAGGACTCTGTTCACGTTCAGAATGTAGAAGATGATTATTGATCTCGTCATATTTTCATAGATGAATCATTAAAGCTCTCTGATGGAGTTTAATCATTAAACATTGAGATATGCTCCAGTGTGAAGGACAGAATTAAAGAAGCAGTCTGTAGTTTTAGAGAAGAAAAAGTTAATAATCAAACTGTTTGTGTTCATGACTGAATCAACAAACTGACCTTACAGAACAAGTCCAGCTTCACACGATGTTCTGGGACGTCTGTGTACAGTTTGTTTACTCACTGATGGAGAAAAATACGTATTTCTGAGTTTGGAGCTACGTCGCGACTCTTAAGGTCTATAAACACAAGTTCACTCTGATTTTTATTGGATGTTCTCCATTAATATGTTTAAAATGACATTTTGGTCAAATAAGGAAAGGGATTTTGGATTTACAGCACACAAACTGACTCACTTGAATGTTGTGTCATATGTAGCTCATGCTTGTTTCACTGTGAATGAACTTCATGTAAAGACGGACAATGATGTTTGTTAATACACTTGTGAGAATATAGAGAATATACGGGTCAGTCTTTCAGGTTCATCAGACAAACACTGGTTGGTTTATATGTTTATACATATTTTCTATTTCATTTGTTTGTGTTTATTTTTGATCTCTTCACAATAAACTGAGCTCCATCTGTTGGACTGACTGAGCTTCAGAGTTCAATCAAGAGCAAACAGACTCACCTGAGCCCTGAGTTAAAGGTCGTCAGGTAGAACCGAGCTCACCTGGTCCGATTGGCTGCTAAGATATAGAAGCTGCTGACAGGCAGTTGCTCGGTTTCTCCATCCTGAGATCCAACAACATCACCAGACTCCCTTAACAAATGTGTCAGTTTAGTGAGTTGTTGAGTTGGAGACACTTTATAAACTCTGTGAAACTCTGTCTCTGACTCATTCTGCATTATTTGGACCTTCTTGTTCATTCAGCAAATGTTCTACATGAACTTCTTTCTGTCTTTGAGTAGAAACATGGAGTCTGTTTGCCTCCTACAGAGCAGGAAGTGACGCAGGTTAACATCGGCTGTGAACTGACAGAATTAAAGATGTCTTCTCTGAACTCTGTGGTCCAATAATAGTTTTTAATAGTTTTTCCTTTTTGCCCCCCACTGCATCATGAACACGTCCCATCAGACTCACTGCGGTTAAATAAAGATTTACAGACACACTTGTTTCCTTCGCGGTGTATATTCATGAGGTGTTTCTGTCTCTCCTGCTTGTTGTCTTGTTTGCTACACTGCAGAGAAACATGTTTTACTCCTCACAGATTTCAGAATCCTCATCAAAGCACTGAGAGAGAAGCTGGAGAGTTTTGGGAGAAGAGCTTCGCTAACGACTCTCTCGTCCCTGTTGAGGTTTTCTTTGAGGTTTTAGAGAACGAATGTCTCCAGGTGGTTCCAGAGGCCCGCTCATACGTACGGGAGGGAAATACGTCTGGAAGTAATTAGTACCAAGCTGAAAATTCCCCTCAGATTACTAATACGTGTCTAATATCGGGCAAATATGCATATTTTTCCAGTATTTGTGCTTACACAATGCTGATTGTTTTCTGATGGTCCACTGAACTCTGTCCACCGGCAGATATTCTGCAGGACATCTTTCCTTTGTCTTAAAACCAGAGGAAAATCTCAGTCAGCTGTTTCGAGCTGATTCCAACACAAACAGACTCAAAGTTTCCAAAAACTGTTGAAACAATGACGGATAAGTGAAGCTGAGGTGGCCACAATTATATGGACGCCTGTCCACAAACTGTCTCAGGATTTGGGTTCAGTCCTGTAGTTACGGTGTGTTCAAGTGCTGTCAGAATAATTTTTTCCGATGTTCCCAACAACTCAGAGAAGAGTTTGTCTGCTACGATGCTTCGTGGCCTCACATATCCCAAGATTCTTTGTGCGCCCGAAAAAGAAGAAAGAAAGAGAGAAAATGACAGCAAAGGCCTGAACTGAGACACAGCAAGTGTGTACAGACATACTGGATGCAGCGTGGCATCATGGGAGATGTTGTTTTCATTGTTAAACAACTAATGAAAATCTGACAGGACTCATGTTTAGTCTGGTTCTCCGGCTGCCTTCCTCACTCTGACTCTCTCCTGTAGACAGACTATAAAATAAAGATTCTGATAAATAGAAACAGATTTATTTTAAAGGTTTCCGACCGAAATATGTCAGTAATTCACAGTGAATCAGTTAAAGTGATCACACAGTGCGAGTGGCTGCATGAAAACCCAGAAGGCTGAAACAGATTTCCTCCTCAGTTCTTTCAGCTGCTGATTCAAACCCTTCACGTCATCTTTCTTCTGCAGGTCAGAAGTTTGCCGCTCATCTTTCTGCTTGTCCGTTTTCATTTTGCTCACGCGCTTCCTGCTCGGGCTGACGAGGCTCGCCGGTGTTTCTGGGTCAGCGCTCAGCTCTCCGGCCACATGTTTCTGCGGGAGCCTCGGCGATTAGCCTCCTGCTTCCTCACGGCTGCAGCGCCTCACACTCAGAGCTCCGACCAGGAAGTGAAAGAAAAACAAACAATGACCACGAGCGTGTCATGAAATCAGGCTGTGTGAGTGGGACTACTATTAACAGTTGTATCTTTTCAAGACCAGAGTATATATTCATCATTTTCCTGTTTTCTTTTATGAATGTTGGTTGTCAGCTTGAAGCAGTTTGTAACAAAGTTCTTCACAGACGTAGAAACAGAGCCTGAGGGTGCTGACATCACTTCCTGTCTGACCTCTGCTCCTCTGAAGCTTCTGCTGTGGGGAGAATCTCTGACAGGATTCATGGAGATCCACTCGCCTCCTTTTTAAAGAAGGTAAACAAGACGATCCTCTCGCCCGCCGTCACACCGAAGCATCCAGCCCGCTGACAGGGGGAACGCTGGTTGCCAGGCAACACACACTCACAAACCGGAGGGGCGAGCAGGTGCCGAGGACGTCTGCTGGTGGGCGGCGGGCGGCGGCTGGCACACGCATCACTTCCATTGGTCAGCGTGGTTTATTTTTATCGGCGAGCCCATCCCGTGCAGAAAAACACGTCCTGAGAAAGTTCCACACTGGTGACAGACTGAGGCCCGGTTCAACGCTGACCCGGGAGCTTCACCGAGCCGCTAAAGGGCACAAACAGGCTGAAACACCTCCGAGCCCAAATGTGATAATGTGTGAGGATCGACGCTCTGACAGCTGGAGAATTAAAGCACATCAAAAGTAAAAATACACAGGAACCGTGTGATATCTGGCTCCTCAGTTAGATACAGCAGAGATCCCGACCGGGGAAGGACCGGTGCCGACTGGGCCCAGAGGAGCAGAACATCACAACAACACAGACATAAGATGGTAGAATTATCTTTCCTGTGGTAATGAACACACGGTCAAATCTGATACTTCAGCTTTGCTGTGAGAGTTAGGAAGGTGTGTGTGCTTCAGCTGCGGGACCATCTGAGCGTCGGAGTAAATTCAGTTGAGCCAGAGTCCAGATGGAAAATTAAGAAAACACTTTTCACAGTTTTCCAAAAAAGCTTTCAGGAGGAAATGATTCAACACAGACCTGATGGGACAGTGGGTCAGTCAGGAGTCTGGCTCGAGGTTCAGAGCAGGATTAAAGTGAAGAGGTCGGATCAGAACCAGATGAGGGGCCCGTCTGAGGCACATGGACTCAGGATGATTACAAGAAGCTTTTCCACACCTCCAACATGTGATTCAAATGGTTTTCCAGTGGAACAGACAGAGTATGTGCTCGTGCTCGGCTCATTTCTAAATCTAGATCAACATCTCCTCGTGTTGTTGGACGTGAAATGTTCATTTCTATGGAGGATTACATTTCACTGCACTGTAGTTCTTTGATGTGATAATGTATTTTCATGGACGTGTATTGTGCTGCAGATGAAAAGGATGCAGAGCTCGAGAGCTTCAGAGACACGACGGCTCGACAGCGAGCGTCATGTTACCAACACAAACACAAACCCGATCACAGAGACGCTCGGAGAGGTTACATCCAGCCAGCTGAGACGGGAACATTAAACAAGGATCCACATTAATCTCACACCTTTTTGGCCCTTTCAGCACAAGCTAAGGTGAGCATGCTAATGACTCTTAAAGGAACAGTTCACCCAAAATATAAACCCATCATCCTCTCCTCCTCCTGATGACATAAAGTCAGGTGAAGTATCGAAGTGTCGTAGTCCACAGAACAGTTCTGGAGCTTCACAGTAAAACAGCTGAAGAGTCGTTTTAAAACCTAAAAACAACCATAAACCCATAAAGTGGCTCCGTACAGCTGCAGTGAGGTTGTCTTGAAAAAGTGTGTAAATAAAACTTCGGGACAGCAGAATATTATATGAGTATCTCTGACGACTCAGTTTGTGTTTCTGCTCTGATGTCCACAGTTTGAACTTTTCACCACCAACATATTTGCTCTCGCTCGTCACTTTGTGAGTCATCGATTTTAAGTCACATTATAAGAGTCATTAGTCATTTAGTCATTTTAAGACACATTATCCTCTTCAGGGCTCCTAGTTTACATAAGTAAATCCTGTGCAGCCACGTTTTCTCCTGCAGGTAAGAACAAGGCTGTACTGTCCTGTCAGGGCTGACAGGTGCACTGTGTACATTGGACTGCGGCCTGAGAAGCGCTGCCAACTGCAACTAGGGCACACATTTGGCAGGAGGACCGCAGCTCTACAGCCGCCCTCAGACCGGGATGGAAAAAACATAATGAGCAGAAATAAGCAGGCGAGCGCTCTGCAGACTCAGAGGGCAAACATGGCTGTTATTTCCTGACACAAGCAGGCGAGCGGCTGCCTCTCCAGAGCGTCCTCTTCCTGAGTAAACAACAGCAGGCCAGACACACCCTACAGTTCGTTTCCCGTCAATTAGTTGAGGTAAAATTATGTGTAATTAGGTGAGCCTAAAAATGAACCTTTGAGGCTGAAGTCAGGACAAAGTGCAGCTTTGTGTCCAGGAGCTGTGAGGACTCAGAGGTCACGTCCTCACTGATATTTCTGACATTAGCTTGTATTTAAAAGAACCTAATGCACGTTTGTTTGTTTGTTTTAACTCCAGTTGAAATAAAGGTTATATGAAGTTGACTCTATTAAATCACATGGTTGAGGGAGGTCACATCTGGAACATATCCACACATCAGCATCCAAAGTCAAAACAAAACCCTGAAGACGTTCAGATGAGGCTTTAAAACAAACTGACTACTGAACCCAGGATGGAGCCAAGAAGCTTCTGAATCTCACGGTACATTTCTACATTAGCTTCCTCACATAAATTAGCCGAGCAAGCTGCTGAAAGGGTTCTGACCCGGAGTTCTTACTGACACGACCATGTGGAGAATCCTGCAGTGAGGGAATGTGGACTCACGGCTCTGACAGACAGCTGTTGGTGTGGGAGGATTACGTTTTACTGGATGTGATGAGGAGCTCTCTTTGAAGTGCGAGCTGCAGGAACATTTAAGGGAAACTGGAAGCTTAATGTAAGACAGACTTCATGCTAATGCTCAACAGACAGCACAAGCTGTTAACATGCACAACACCTGGCTGGAGATTATCTCACTGTGTGGCAGCAGGAGGTCACAAAAGTGCAAATCCTCAAACCTGCACGGGAAATAAATGGGAGGGAAAATGATTCAGCAGTTTATCTGGATTATAAGTGATTTATATTAAAATATAACACCGATTCAATCATTCGTTTTCAGTCTGAGATCAATCTTCTCCCTCTGTTGGCCCGAGGAGCGAAGCTGCTGTGTAGCCTCGCAGATACAGTGGGGCAAATAAGTATTTAGTCAACCACTAATTGTGCAATTTCTCCCACTTGAAAAGATTAGAGAGGCCTGTAATTGTCAACATGGGTAAACATCAACCATGAGAGACAGAATGTGGAAAAAAAAAAAAAACAGAAAATCACATTGTTTGATTTTTAAAGAATTTATTTGCAAATCATGGTGGAAAATAAGTATTTGGTCAATACCAAAAGTTCATCTCAATACTTTGTTATGTACCCTTTGTTGGCAAACGTTTTCTGTAACTCTTCACAAGCTTTTCACACACTGTTGCTGGTATTTTGGCCCATTCCTCCATGCAGATCTCCTCTAGAGCAGTGATGTTTTGGGGCTGTCGTTGGGCAACACGGACTTTCAACTCCCTCCACAGATTTTCTATGGGGTTGAGATCTGGAGACTGGCTAGGCCACTCCAGGACCTTGAAATGCTTCTTACGAAGCCACTCCTTTGTTGCCCTGGCTGTGTGTTTGTCTCATCTTCAATGCCCTTGCTGATGGAAGGAGATTTTCACTCAAAATCTCTCGATACATGGCCCCATTCATTCTTTCCTTTACACAGATCAGTCGTCCTGGTCCCTTTGCAGAAAAACAGCCCCAAAGCATGATGTTTCCACCCCCATGCTTCACAGTGGGTATGGTGTTCTTCGGATGCAATTCAGTATTCTTTCTCCTCCAAACACAAGAACCTGTGTTTCTACCAAAAAGTTCTATTTTGGTTTCATCTGACCATAACACATCCTCCCAGTCCTCTTCTGGATCATCCAAATGCTCTCTAGCGAACCGCAGACGGGCCTGGACGTGTACTGGCTTCAGCAGGGGGACACGTCTGGCAGTGCAGGATTTGAGTCCCTGGCGGCGCATTGTGTTACTGATAGTAGCCTTTGTTACTGTGGTCCCAGCTCTCTGTAGGTCATTCACTAGGTCCCCCCGTGTGGTTCTGGGATTTTTGCTCACCGTTCTTGTTATCATTTTGACGCCACGGGGTGAGATCTTGCATGGAGCCCCAGATCGAGGGAGATTATCAGTGGTCTTGTATGTCTTCCATTTTCTAATAATTGCTCCCACAGTTGATTTCTTTACACCAAGCGTTTTACCTATTGCAGATTCAGTCTTCCCAGCCTGGTGCAGGTCTACAATTTTGTCTCTGGTGTCCTTCGACAGCTCTTTGGTCTTGGCCATAGTGGAGTTTGGAGTGTGACTGACTGAGTCGAGTCGAGAGCTCTTGAGCCTGGTGGAGTAGCTCAGGGCGTCTGCCCCTTTCTACCCATTGTTGTGGGTGGAGCTTGGTGAGCGGCAAGAGGTGGGAGGGGCTGGAGGAAGGAGGACGTAAGTGAACCAAGGCAGGAGAGACAGAGAGACAGAGAGAGAGAGAGAGGACTCTGTTACCATGGCAACAACACAAATACTGCTCTCTGATTGACTGACTGAGGTTGTGGACAGGTGTCTTTTATACCGATAATGAGTTAAAACAGGTGCCATTAATACAGGTAACGAGTGGAGCCTCGTTAGACCTCATTAGAAGAAGTTAGACCTCTTTGACAGCCAGAAACCAAATACTTATTTTCCACTCTAATTTTTTTTCCACATTCTGTCTCTCATGGTTGAGGTTTACCCATGTTGACAATTACAGGCCTCTCTAATCTTTTCAAGTGGGAGAAATTGCACAATTAGTGGTTGACTAAATACTTATTTGCCCCACTGTACAGCAGCAGAGTGAACAGACTGTGTTGTACAACAGAATGCTAACAGGCTATCAGGCTAACATGCTAACAACAGACTGAAATGCTAAAAAAATGTGTAAATAGCTGCTGTGTGTGTGCAGTATAAATGTATATTTACAATAACTTACTACAGTATCATGACGTAATATTACATCAAAATACTGTATTTTCACTGTGACATGGTGTCCAGTCACTGTAGGAGCACAATAATACTGTGATTTTTATATATTTTACTGCTAAATAATTACAGTGTACGACTGTGAAGTCAAATAGGAATAACGTCTGTGCTCCTTCTCCAGCAGCTTCACATGCTGTCAGCGCAGTAACAACAAAATAATTCACCGTTTCTTAGAAAGGTTTGCAGCCGTGGCAACAGCGGTCTCATGAATCACTGAATACATAATACATGTGCAGTTTATCTAATACATAAACATTTGGTGGAGTTGACTTCCCATGTGGAGAAATACAACACAGCATTTCCATTTTAATATTTCAGAATCCACACTGTCTTTTTATGTTGCTCACGACAGCAGAGAGAAAAAGTCACATTCAGAAAACAAACAATAATTCTCTATGTTTCAGCTATTTGACTTCAATTTTCATACAAATAATGCCGTCATTTTAAATCTGATAACAGGTTTTAATAACAGAGTAAATGGAAACCAGATCCGTCTCATCTGCTTCATTTTTATTTAGTTCTCTGCTGCCAAGTGTCTGATAGCTTCAGCAACACGTCCACCTCCAGTCAGTGAGTGCACAGGTAGACAGACAGGTAGACCGACAGGTAGGCAGACAGGTAGGCAGACAGGTAGACAGACAGGTAGACAGACAGGTAGGCAGACAGGTAGACAGACAGGTAGACAGACAGTAGGCAGACAGGTAGACAGACAGGTAGACAGACAGTAGGCAGACAGGTAGGCAGACAGTAGACAGTTCAATGAGATGATTGTTGTTTGGGTTACTGTCAAAACACAGTTCATCACTGTAACTGTATCATGATGTAATGATGTTATTTCACTGTAAAACTGAGTCAGTGTCACTGTAGAAACACAACATATTACTGAATAATTACAGTAGCAGAGCAGTTTGCTGTGAAACTACAGTAACATGATTTTACAAGAGGTAACGTTACGCTACTTACAATTAAATAGTTGCGTGTGTATGTGTGCGTGTGTGTGTGTGTGTGTGTGTGTGTGTGTGTGTGTGTGTGTGTGTGTTCAGCCTTCAGTTGTCTGTTTCTGTTTCCTGGTCTCAGATATAAGCCTCTCAGCTCAGCAACAGTCCAGCTCCCTGCAGGCTTCATGTGCATAATCTCCCACTATGGTGTGTGTGTGTGTGTGTGTGTGTGTGTGTGTGTGTGTGTGTGTGTGTGTGTGACACATTTTCTCAGCTTGTGAAAGAAGCAGTTTAAACGTTCAGAGCGTCACACGCTGATGTTTCAGCAGAACAACATCTCCTCCGGCTGCTGCAGACTTAATGAGACTCGTCACTGTTTACATCTTTTGTCTCTGTGCTGAAGCAGCTGATAACCAGCTGCTCGCTGTGAACACTTAACGGTCTTTACAGCGCCTGTTACTGCTCCATCAGCCCGGATTTTATAAACTCAGCTGTAATGTGTGAGAGTCAGTCGACACGACTGAGGAGACAGCAAGGATCACTTCACTGTGAAGACGATATCGTTCAGCTGTGTGAGCGAAAAAGAAAATTTATTTAGTTTTATCCCATCGATGTTGTAAAAGCTGAAGTTCTTAAGTGTCTCCATATTAGTCACCAGCGTGCTCAGATAATCGTATTACAAGAGGAAGCATTATAATGTCTCCATGTTGATGTTTTGCTGTGTTTCCTTGTACAGAAGTAGATTGATCAGTTTCACATGATGTAACGTCGCCGCCTTCGTACTTCCACGTACCTTCAGATCTCACCTGGACCTCCACTTCTCCTTCACCTCCGTCTGATCTCATCCCAGCTGTTCAGTGGTCAGTTTGTCTCTTTGCTCAACATCACACAGATGTGCTGCCATTTTTAAAACGTCTTCCTCTCGTCCCGTCATGTCAGGATGGAGCTACGCTGTCACACAAGACTGTGGACATTTAGTTCTTGGGTTGAGGAGATAATCCTTTTTTTCACTCCGTCTAAAGTGGGTCCACTGGCAGGAGGTCAGTAGAAATGTAGAGGAACTTTTCAGTTTTGAGTGTACTGTTCCTTTAAAGCACAGTGACGGTGCAGGTGAAGAGGAAAGCGTCGAACCTTATAAAAGGTTCAGAGGACGGTCAGAGTATCAGAGGTCGTCCTTCAGGATGTTCAGATTGAGTTCTGTGTCATGTTTTTTTTTTTACCCATGTTGCATCAGTGACTAAATATATCCTCGTTGTTTGGACCTGCTGATCAGCTGCTCTCCTTCATCGCTCCCTTCTTGAGCGTTAACCTATAAACCAGAGTGCCTCCGGACTCTGCGGCCGTGATGGAGGCGGTGCAGGAGCTTTGGCATCTCGCTGCAGCCGCGCATGTTGTTGTGGGAAGTTGGCCAGGATGGCCGGGGGGGCCGGAGGTCAGGAGGCGGCACACCGGAGAGACCTCCAGCTCTGGCTCCGCCCCCCTGAGCCCTGCGTGAGACCACCTGAGCGGCGAGCTGACGGCTGCCGGCGGAGCAGAGAGGATCGATGGTGTAACGGGTGGATGGCGGCGTGTAATCACGGCACCATCAGTCTTGTTTTCTCTCTTTAATCGCAGTGATTCCTCACCTGTCGTTATAATCAAACCACCTGATTTAATTAGAATCCAGCTGAACTGGTTCTGTCTCAGATTACTTCTGATTGATTTCAGGAGGGTGTTTTTAACCTCAGAGCTCACCGGCTTTAATTTGAGGTTCTGGGCTATAAAACTACTGGGAACAAGTTTCTACTACCAACAAAATGGAGGCAGCGTGTCCACCCCGATCCTCAGAGACAAGGAAGTGGACTCATAACAAGCAGCTAACGTAACACAGACACAATTAGCTTCTGTTATAAGCTGTCACTAAATCACCAACATCAGCAGCTCGGGTCCGAACTCAACCTGAATGGAGAGAAATCAAAGTGATCGATCGTCTCTTCTGGACCTTACAGGTGTTATTGGACCAAATGGATCAAATCATGATGAAACATTTCACAGACGTTGTGAAGCTCAAAGAGAAAAGTTCAGTTTGTATTTGAGTCCAGTCTTTAGCTCAGTCTTTGTCGAGTCATCTGTGGTTCTGATGATCTGTTGTGTTTGCTCGTCTCTTCATCCTCTGTAGCTTCGTTTAGCAACCAGCTGTTTTCAGGTGTTTTAACGTTTCTTACGTCGTGGAACAAAATGTGAAGATAACTAAAGCTTCTAACTCATCACCAGGTGTTTGTACGCGTCCCTGCTGTCCGGCGGTCCTGGTTCTGATGCAGCTGAACGGATCCTCGTCCTCTCACAGAGCAACATATTTCACTCCAGGCGGAGCGAGAGGGGAAAGTCCCTCCATGGCTTTCATAAATCATCCTCGCTGCGACCTTCAGAGTGCGAGCGGTCCGCCGTCCTTCACTCAGGAACATACAGCACACGCTGCCGCCCGTCAGGACTCGGACATGCGATCCATCACGGCCGACAGTCATTGGCTGCTGCATCATGTGTTGTCACCGATGAGATGAGTAGAGGAGCTTTATTGAGCCTCCGCAGGGACGAGCGGCGCAGGAGTGATGTTAAATCTTCCCGATCAATAAGGTGAAGTCGTGGACTTAACTCCCAATGCTCAGCAGGGGCATTAACCTGCTGCGGTCGGGAGAATGAATCTTTAAATGTCACTGGCTGCGATGTTTAACTACCCTCTTTACAATCAGACGACTCGGCTGCGTGACGGCTGCTCATCCTCTCACATCGCTGACGTGGAAGTCGTGCAAACGTCCTCCGAGGTGCGTTTGTTTTCCCAAAACACTGAAGTAATTCACAGCACCCTCGTGAGTCGTCAGCCTGCGATGATTCGGACTCGTGAGCGTCTGAATGAGGCCTGAGACGATCCTGCTGAGCTACACATGAACAGAGTTAACAGAACGATCGTCACCAGGATCCTCCGCAGGTCTCTGCTCAGAGCCGAGCTGCTATCACAATCAAACGGCTGCTGAAGAAAAAGATCAAATCTCAGAGAAGGACTGCGAGACGACTGTGGGTCGACCTCGAGCTCCTGCAGCTCTCCAGTCCAGAGAAATTACATTAAACAACATAAATAAATAGAATCCTTCTCCTTAATTTGTTTGTTCGTTATCTCACGTGTTTATTAGAAAGAGACGGAGAACGACACGTAACAAAGACGACAACACACACGGTGGATCGTGCTCAGTGACGTGAACCCATCATCAAACCACCAGGCGACCTCAGGACGTCGCTGTTGGTGTGTTCAGTTTCTCTGAGACTGTAAATGGAAACTTTGGTCCGTGTCTCTGCAGAAGAGCAACATGTGGATTGTAACCTCAAGCTTTTGTTTTTCGAGGCTGAGAGATAAAAAGATAATTAATCCTGCGATAACATCTGATGACGAGCAGATCTCAGTCGCGGCTCCTGCAGCTCAGATTAATATATCAGCGTCTCATAATGACGAGATGTTTATCTGAGTGTCAGAGAGAAGATACGGATCTACAAACCGCAGCATGTTCCACATCTCACTGCACCTGTGGGTCTAACGAAGAACTATTCTGCTGAAGGTTCCCCAACGGTCCACCTGGTCTCCTCTGGTCCGGGTCGCCTCAGGAGGACGAGGACTTGTCTCTGGAGACGTGGACTCGTGGACCACCTGAGTGAACCCGCTGCCACAGTGACCCGGGTCTGAAAATAGACGTATAATCTGTCAGGTTGGTCTCCTGATGAATCCTTTATTACTGTAAAATCCATCAGCAGTGATTGTTCAGTATCTGCTTCTTCTGGTTCACCATCAGTTTCATCTTGTGACACCTGTGCAGGTGTTCAGGCACAAACTCACCTGGTGTGAGAGTCAGGAAGAGATCCTGTTTGGGCTTAAACACAGCCGGCATCTCATGTGAGATACAAAGCAGGAAAATGTCCCACGTCTTTTCATGAACGCCTGGTTTTGTGGCTGCAGACGAGACAGAAACATCCCTGAAAACTTCCTGACGTCTCATCGATAATATCCACCAACACGGCTGAACCAGAAACAGGCTGAACGTCCTGATGTTCCATGTTGCCTCATCGTGTCTCCTGACATCAGTCTCATGTACATGTGATGTAACATGCTGTGTAACATCTGTATGTGTGATGATATATCAGCATATCAACTGCCAACCAGCAGCTGATCTACAAACTGCTCTGACTCATTGTTATTTCCTCCTCTCAGCGTACGTGACGTACTGATGACATGTTTCTCTACAGTCACGCTGCATGTTCCTGCTCAGGTCTCATACTGGAGGCTGCAAACGTGGAGATGACAAGGGGAGTCCTGCAGAAACGTCTCTGACAGCTGCACTGACGGACCAGAGGCCCGGGCCCGCTGCAGGCTCGGCGCCGCTGCAGGCCCGGCGCCGCTGGAGGTTTCCCCACAGTGTTGTATAAGACGTGTAAAGAGGCACATTAGAGTCTCTGTGGTTCTGAAGGACGATGCTCCGCTTTGAAGTCCCGAAACTGAAACGGCTTAACGGCACATTAAAGAGGCAGAGAAGAAGAAGACGGGATCTCTGAACACACTCAGCGTTGTGTTTCAGTTTGTTTTCTCAGTCCTGTCGAGGCTCGTCTCTGGCACGGCCGTCTGTGTTTGGATGGTGAACAGTTGGACGCGTTGTACCGATCCGGGCGACCGTCCAAACGAAAAAAAACACAAGAAAATCTGGTTCCATGAGCTGAGCAGCCCGCAGCAGGAGGATACGGAGTGTGAGCTCAGTGAACTGACTCCATCCAGCCATGACAGGTTAAACTCACGAGTCCTGAGACGTCCTGGTGTGTTTCCACGACAGACGACATCACTGAACACAAACTGTCTCCTGCTTCTCTCCGCTGCATCAGAGGACGTCTCATCAGACGGGTCGGCTGGACAGACTGCTGTTAGCGAGTTAGCGACTGCGCTAACATGAGCACCAGAGTCACAGTCGTCACTTCCTGTCTGGCTTCTACAGCTTCATGTCGTCTCTGACACCAAATGCAGAGCGAATCATCTCTCAACATCTGAAAAAGTCACAACGTCTCGTCCAAAATATTCAGTTTTGGTCTCCAACAACACGTCTGGAAACGTCCTGCTGTCTCATCTGAACATCAGGTTTTTCTTGTCACATAAATGGATAGAAATGACTCCATCAGGTCCTGGAGTCCTCGCTGTCTGGACACTGATTAACGCCCGGCTGAACGAGGCCGGCGTGGTGACCAGACTGCAGAGATCAGGTGACAGTCAGCCAGCGTGTTGAGGAGAGGTTTGTACAGAGAGCAGTGAGTCGTGTGGTGACATGATGCAGCGTGAAACAGAGATCCGACTCCAGCTCTCAGTCGGCTTCATGTGGTCTCTTCAACCCTTCAGGGCTCCCAGACGTCCGTCAGACGTCTGTGGTAAAAGAACAACAGACAGACGGAGACGCTGCAGCGTCAGCGCCTCCGTCACTGTGTGCTGCAGGGTGACATGAAGGAAGCAGGAGAAACAGAACCGGGCCCGCGGGCCGATCTGTCCCTTTCACCTTCTGTCAAGAGTTGCACACAAAACTTTCCACATCAGCGAGGATGCAAAACGAAACCAGAGGAAACCTGGCAGGACGGTCTGAGAGGGTTCTGATGATCCGGCTCACGGTGACCTTCATCAGACCCGATACTGACGAGCTGATATTTCAGATCGTCCCGCCGGCCTCAGAGGAAAAACCTCATCCTGGAACACAAAACACATCCAAATAAGAAACCAAGGTCAGAAAGTTTGTGTGTCAAACATGTTTCTGGTTCTGGTTCTGTCTCATTATTTTGAGAGACGTTTGGCGTCTTCCTTCATATTCCCTCTGGACGAGTCGGAGCAGCGTTGAATCTGCAGGTCCGGACACGTTGTTGAATGAGACATAAAATGAAAAGTAACGTTCATCAAACAAAGTGTGACAGCGTGCTGGGAGCCGTCAGCCAATCAGAGACGGAGGGAGAAGAGGAGCA
>NC_051052.1:21225470-21250470 GCF_904848185.1 Acanthopagrus latus
GAAATGTATTTAAAAAATTCATAGCTAACACTTTTTTCCCTTTTACAGAACCTAAGGTCATTTGCTCATCACTTTGCAATTTCCAGTCCACAGCTGAGATAAGGTAAGATCAAATTTGTAATGATTAGGAACAGAGAACACAGTTTTAGTTTTTATGTATTGAATTTGTATTTTTCAGGTGCAACAACATGAGATGGGTGTGTAAGATATGTAGGTTTGAATCAGAGAAGAGGGGACCATTGTTGAAACACTACAGACTAAAGCATGGACATGGTGGGCGCAGCCAGTCAGTTCCTTGTCTCCATACTGATTGCAGGGTCTGCAGACACACCTTCCTCAACAGTCTAGGCATTTTTAACTGTTCCATGTTATTCAACCTCCCTTTCACAAACTGTTTGAAATCTAGACTCAGCCATTGATTTCTAATTCTAGTTGTATATGTTTTCACAGGATGTCAGCCAAGAGGCAGTGAAGGAGGACTGCAGTCAACACTTGATGAAAGTCATCGTCATCTGTCAGAACCTGGAACAGGAAAGCCAAGACCTCAGCTATGTGTCTGTAGTCATAGAGGGGAAAGAGGTGTTGGAGGACTGCAGGAGTGTGGCAAATGCTTGTCTGCTCCTCATGGGTGTCATTTATGCAGTCAATCTGAGTTACCCACTGAAACTCAAATACACATTTGAGGTATTTCAGAAAATGCTTCTTGAGCTCGATGCTCTCAAAATGTCTTCAAAGGTCCAGGCTCTCCACAGGAAACTACTAGCATGAGTGTGTTGAATGCTGCAGTGTTTTGAATCCATGTGCCCATGCACAGGAAAGGTTTTTAGTTCTTGTTCTTCTCACATTTCCTTCTGTGATCACAGCGATCCAGTGTTAGTAGACAGTTGATTCAGTTGCTGTTGTGATACCTCTTCTCTGTTCTGAGGTTTAAAAGAAAGGAATACCCTACATATGGGAAATTGCCAAGGTGTGCGTGCGTGTGCGTGTGTCATTTCTGAAAGTCATTTCTTCCCCAATTTTTAGAAATCTGTGAATATTTGGAAGAAAGTGTCATCAGCAGCAGGTCATGTTTTCTTTTAAGAGGATATTCACACTAATTCTCCATTGAGTGTGTGGGAGGATTCCTCACCTGCAATACAAAGGCTGTGTTTATTAGATTTTAAAGGATGTTCACTGTTTCTCACTGTTTCTCAGCCCTATTGTGTGTGGACAGGAGTGTGCGTACGTGTGCATGTGTGCATGAGTGGGTGTCTGTCTGTAATGAGACAGAAGTGTGTGTGTGTGTGTGTTTTCAATCTTTGTTCATGTACACCAAAGGAAGGTTATGATGTTATGTAGACATACATATATGTCAGTGCAAATTGGAAAATAAAATGTCCATTTGAAAAATTGAAAATGTTTATTTATTCACTTCACAGAAATGGCAACAAATTTATTGTGGTAATGTGAAGTCATAAATTAAATTTAATTCAAGTAAATATTACTTAATCATTTCATAGAATTAAACAAAGAAAAGCTTAGTTAAATAAGAGTAAGAACCACCTGAAATATTTAACTGGATTTTGCAATTAAAATGCAATGGTAATTTAGTAAAATTTACTTCCAATAGGTGAGTTCTGCTTGTGAGATTTACTTGAGTATTTTTTGTAAAGAAAAGGTGTTTTTAGGAAGTAAATGCTACTTAGAATTATCCTGAGTAAAAATTACAAGGGATTTCCGTGTGGAAAAACTTGCCTAGCTTTTTTTAAGTAAATGTCACTCCAAATTTTTTTCAGTGCAGAGGGGCAAAGGAGGACGTGTTGGTTTATTTCTAACTCTGATGCATCAGTTTCCTCTCCTGTGTTTGTGACTGCAGGACAGATAATCTTAATCTTTCTCTGAGTTCCATCGTTATTTATTCCATCTGTGGAAAAAAAGAAATGTGAGGAGAAGAATGTTTTCCACGTGTGAACTGAGAGAAGTTACTTTCCTCATAGAAAAAAAATGTGCTTTTTCACTTCACGGAAAAAGTCATAAAAAACATTTTTGTACCTGTATGTTTTTATTTTATTTTCAAAAAAATAAAGGTTTAATTTAAACACTGTTTCATTGGTTGGTTGGATGTTGACTGTAGTTATTTCCTCAAGGTGTTTGTCATGGATGGATGGATGATGGATGTATGATGGATGGATGATGGTTGGATGGATGATGGTTGGATGATGGTTGGATGGATGATGGATGGATGATGGTTGGATGGATGATGGTTGGATGATGGTTGGATGATGGATGGATGGATGATGGATGGATGATGGTTGGATGGATGATGGTTGGATGGGTGATGGACGGATGATGGTTGGATGATGGTTGGATGGATGATGGATGATGGTTGGATGATGGATGGATGATGGTTGGATGATGGTTGGATGGATGATGGTTGGATGGATGATGGATGGATGATGGTTGGATGATGGTTGGATGGATGATGGTTGGATGGATGATGGATGGATGATGGTTGGATGGATGATGGTTGGATGATGGTTGGATGGATGATGGATGGATGATGGTTGGATGATGGTTGGATGGATGATGGATGGATGGATGATGGATGGATGATGGTTGGATGGATGATGGATGGATGATGGTTGGATGATGGTTGGATGATGGATGGATGGATGATGGTTGGATGATGGTTGGATGGATGATGGTTGGATGATGGTTGGATGATGGATGGATTCCCGTCCCTCCTCCTCTGCTCTGTGACGTCAGCAGGAGAAACGTCTCCCTCGGTGTGTCTGAGTGTCGCCTGCAGCGTTTCTCTCTCTCAGATCCAGTTTGGTTTCCGACCCAGCAGCTCCCCTCATCCTCCACTCTGCTGCTATTTATAGAGCCGGTGGAAACACATTATAATGAACAGGATTCCCAGCTCTCCCTCCCTCCCTCTCTCCCTCCCTCTCTCTGATCCAAAAACACAAAAGACGAGAGGAAAAATTGTGGGAATTACAGAAAATATGTGAATGAATGTGTTGAGTGTGTCGGTGAGGTGACATGAAACAGTGTGTTAGTTTCTCAGCCTGGTTCACCTAAATGACATATGAATCATTTCAGCTGATTAACCTCTGATGGCAGATGTTTCTGCTGTGAGCTGGTGAGCAGCATTAAGATGAATCCAGCTGAGTTTGTGTGAGAGTGATCAGAGCGTCAAACAAGAACAGCTGAGCTTTTTGTATTTTAGGTGAACTGACAGACGCAAACTGTCACTTTCAAATCGCTCTTTTTGTTTTAAATTTTTCTCCTCAAACAGCCTTAAAATCAGAACGAGCTCACAGAGAGCTGGACAGTCAGTCCCTCTGTGTCGAACAGTAACAACAGTAGAAAGATGGCACATTATGTGTGTTTGGACTTGTGGTGGCTCAGTGAGTCTCCGGCTCCCTCGGCTGCAGATCGTTCATAATCTGTGTTGCAGAGATATTCTCAGTCTCACAGCATGTGGAGATGTCAAGTATCTGCTGCCTGCGATTAAGCTCATCAGTATTCTTCTCCAATATTTGGGTCACATCGTCCCCATGTACTCTCCTCATTTGCATAATCACAGAGCACCATATCAGACCCTCGTTCTGTAGAGCGACACCCTCCGCTGCTCACACACACATTGTGTCGAGTGAATACACACAGCGCGGCGCTCATCGTCTCAGTGGGAGCTCCTCTGCTGTGTCCCACAGATCACCAGCAACAAGAACACATTCATCGTCCGTCAGGAGTTAAAATCAAGACTCAGCGACACAGTGAACGTGTGATTTCACTGGTTATAGAACAGGAATCACCTGGTGGAGAGTGAGAGTCAGTCCTGAGTCGATGAGATGAGATCTGACCAGACGTCGTGTTTTTACATGAAGAAGCATGTGTTGGTTTTTAATAACATTTCAGTTTGGCAGCTGAAGGTGAAGACATGCTGCCGGGAAGAATTCAAAACACAAAATTTATAATATTAATGATGTAATGATATCAACTTTTCTCGAATCAATAAGCTGTTCTCAGAGTCCCAGAGGTGGCAGGGTCCGCCACATATAAACACAGTAAAACAGTATAAAGTGTGTTTGTTTGTTCAGTTTACTGAGAGAGTTTGATTATCTAGTTTGTTCCTCTTCTCATTAATGTTTCTTCTATAAAACTACAGACGGCTCCTTTAATGTGAGAACTTACACCTGTTGTTTGTCCGTCATTAAACAGGTTTATGAGTCCATTTTTCATTTATCAATAAAGTCAAACATTCTCCAGTTTCTAGCGTCTTTGGATTTGAAGCTTTTCTTCTTCTCCAGCAGCAGCAGCTGTCTGAGGTACCAGTGGGCCGAGTGCCGGGCCCTGAGGCGCTCCGGTTCTGTCTGCCATGTCTGAACGTGGAGATCATAAAACCTGAAACACCGAATGAACAGTGACGTGAGACCGTCCCACTCTCATTTCACTCGTGTTGATGTCTTTACTCACCTCCCTCCATCTTTGTCCGGTCGTCTCTGTAACACCGCCGGCTTCAGGCCAGAAGACAAAGATTCTTCCTCTGAATCGTCTCCCTGCAGAGTCTGTTCCAGCTTTGCATATGAATCTGTTTGTGAGTAAATCCTCCCTGCAGGTCTCAGCGGGAGCGTCAGACAGCGAGACGCAGGAGACTCCTCAGATTTGAGTCTGACAGAGCTCAGTGTTCAAATTAAAACCTGATTCTGTCCTCAGAGACACTCGACGGCCTCCTGACACATTCTGACAGAGACGCCAGGAACACACAAACTTCACTGTAGGGTGGAAGAAACAGAAGAGCAAACTGGACTTCGACTTGACTCTTCTTCTTCTTCTTCTTCTTCTTCTTCTTCTTCTTCTTCTTCTTCTTCTTCTTCTTCTTCTTCTTCTTCTTCTTCTTCTTCTTCTTCTTCTTCTTCTTCTTCTTCTTCTTCTTCTTGGTTTGGTCGTCACAGCTGGAGACGTCCTGATGTCACACAGTAGATTACAGACTGAAGGTTCAGTAAAAACATTATAAATAACGTATTTTAAAGAATATGGAGTGAAGAGCTTCTTTCTTCTTTGCTCTCTGTGGATTATATTTTCAGTCCAGTTTAAACATGCTGAGCAGTTTTCAGACTCCATGTCAGAGTTGCTGCTGTGGCGTCTGAACTCCAGCAGGTGTCGCTACTTCACAACTTTCCAGCCGTCTGATGATCCTCTGACAGGAAACACTGAAGGGGTTCTTCAGGAGTTTTCATCTGAAGATAAATCCGATTAAGTTTATTTTCTACCTGCAAAGAGACTTAAAAGGAAACAAACTGAACTTGTGACTTGTGATTTTCTGTGTAATCTGCTGACGGGTTGATTCTGTGTGGACTTTAAAGATCTGAGACTGTTGCTGCAGTTCACATCAAATCCTTAAATCAAAGAGTAATGCTGTTTTTAAAGGGCAGAGGACACATTAACATTTACATTAGAAAACATCAGAAGATGGGAGATGACGACCGTCGACAGGCTGAGGCGGCTCTCTGCTCATGTTGCTGTTTATTTCATTTAATCATCAGTTCTTTGAATCAGAAACAAGGTAAAAAAAAACAACACAAAAATCACATTTTCTACACATAAACTAAAAAAAATATCCCTGAACCAACCATGATGTATTCATTCATGATCTGAATGCTGAATATATATCAGTGTGAAGATGAATCTGTTTCCTCTCTGGTCTAAAAAAGACAAACGTCGGCTTTAACAGTAAAGTCACCTTGTGGTCTCCTTCAGTCCGGCCTGAAGCTTCACCTGCTGCTGCTGACACACTCATGTTGAGGATTTTCACGCTTCATAGCTGCAGCTTAACACCGAGTCACTGCAGGTGAGACGCGGTCAGAATGATAACACCTGGACTGATGTGTGCACGAGGAGCGACACGACTGAATCCAGCTGAGGAGGAAAGATGCCAAACAGATGAAGTTAAAGTACAAATACTCAGCACCAGTCTTCTTCCAGAACTGGCTTCAGGTAAAATCTCAGCTTGATGAGTGAAAGATTTCTGAAGATTTTCTAACCCTAACCCTGAGACGTGATGACTGGAACAGGGTGCTTCTCTTTTTCATGAGCAGATTAGCAAAATGTGTTTATGAAACGGTTTGATTTTCATGATCTATTTTGTATAATAGAAAATAGAAATCTGTAGCAAACCGAAATCAATAGCATTTTTCATATTCTCTGACTGGACCTGCTCATCCTGTAAACAGTAACAAATACAGGCTACTTTTCTGGAGAGAGAAGAAAGTGGAGAAAAACACCAGACTCCATTAAAAAATGATCAACTTTGAGACTTTTCTGCATTTAGAGGAACTATATCAATTCTGTAAAATTCTGTTAACAACAAATCTGTAACTATTTGGACCTACTTGTTCATTCGGCAAACGTTATACATGTTTATATTTATTTCTTGTTTATTTTCTATCTCATTACTTCCAGTTTCTCAAATTAAACATGTAATTTTGCCCCTCAGAGCCTCCCTACAGGACTGTGATCTGAGCATGCGCAGTCCGCCTGCCAGCCGGCGGTAGTTTAAGGAAGTTTGGATCAACTTCGTACCTGTTGGATGTGTCAACGTGAGCTGTGCTGCGGCTACAGGTGAGTGTGTGACGGCCTCGCGCTGCTTCCTGTCGCGTCATGAACCTGATCAATCAAAAGATAATGTGTCTGGAGGTTAATCGATCATGTTTAGTCGTGTGTTTGAGCCGCGTGCTGCTGATGAACGCGCGTTTTATCATCAGTCAATCAGCGCAGGTGTTGCTAAGATGCTAATTATAGCTGTTTACCTGCTAGCTAGCAGCGTCGCCTCTGTGCTGCGGTGTGTGTGTGTTAGTTAGCTGATGTCTCACTCTGCTGAGCAACTTCATGTTGACTTAACTCACTTTATTAACGACTTCAGGTCACTTCTGTTGTTTTATCTCTTTATTATCTTACTTATTAATCCGCTAATTAGCGTTAAATATCATCAACTGACGCTGTGCGTGATGACGTCACGGTGCGCGGACAAAAGTCTTAATTCCTCAGTGAAGGAAGATAAAGATCACACACGTCAGTATCAAAATACACTTACAGCAATGAAAACTGTGTTAATTATAGGATTATAATTATTGGTGCATTAATATTTACGTTACTTCAGTGTTTAATTAACTGAAGCGTTTATATAGTAAATGAATGACAATTACATTTAAAAATGTCTGAGAGAGAAAAAGGAGGAGAAACTCTTGTTTGGTCCTGAAACATGAGTTAAACTCCACAGAACTACACAGCTCAGTCTGCTGTTGTTAGTATCATGTGTAGGATTATACAAATGGAGATTTTCCTGAAAAGTAAACCAGTGAGTTGTTTGTTTTCAGAGACTCATCTTAAATCGTCTCATCTCGTATTGATTATTGATTTCTGGTTTCCCTCATGAACGACTGATGTGGATCAGAAATGACGTCGACATCAGAGCTGGAGCAGCTGGCAGAAATCGGTGAGTCAGAAAACTCAATAATGAATCATTCAGCATCAAAGTGTTGAGTTTAAATCTGTCATAAAAAACAACGTTATAACAAAAGAAGTGTGTTTTCTTTCAGTGTCGACGGAGCAGGTTGAGATTTAAAAAAATGTGTTCAGAAAACACAAACGCCTGCACAAAACTGCAAGATGTGAAAATCAGAATTTTTCAGATTTAATGTAACTTTTGGTGCGTTTATGGGTCCAATACACTGAAACTGTGTCAGCGTGAAGCATCACTGTGGGATCAGAGAGGCGAGTCACGTCCGTCCTGAAAACACAAACATCATATCTGAGGTTCAGAAGTCGTAGTTTGTCATTAAAGTCAAACCTCGTGTAGTTCAGAGCCAACATGGAGCCAACCGGGTCAGAAAAGGTCGGGAACAAGAGGAACGTCACAATAAATCTGCTCATACTGACAACTGCGGTTCTGGTTCTGGTTCAGTTCTGTGAGCTGCTGATCCAGGAGCAGCTCTCAGTGTTACGTCACTGACGACTGTGACGTCTTTATAACGACGCTCACAGTCTGATTCATTAGTCGGATCAGCCTCAGTGGAAATAATCTGAACTCTGAGCCGTTTAAACTGTTTACTATGTTCATGTTTGTTTGATTAGAGACTGTTGTTCTGGTTCCGTTGTTCTGGTTCTGTTGATGTTGGACCTCCACCTCAGACAGAAGCATCATGATGTCCAGATGTTCACATGTGGAGTAAATGTAATCCTGAGCTCGAACACTCGGCTGCAGTTTTCCAGTTTCTGCTCTGTGTGAGTTTCCCTCTGAGCGGATCGTTTCCTGTCTGTTATCAGAGCCGCGCTGTGTTTATAGAAAACTTCCTGGCTGCTGCAGGATAAACATGATGGAGGTAGTTTCCACCCAGGCCTCCGGCTCGCCTCTGATCCTCAGTATTTTTAGGAACAGTGAAACAGCAGATAAGGACTTAATTTGGAGGCGCTGGGTGGTGAAGAGGAAGAGAGTGTGACTGAGCTTCACCGTCAGCAGGTTTATATTTAAGAACGCTCTCTTTTGTCCAAACTGACATTATTAGACTTCATTCTCTCACCAGAAGCATGAAACTGCTTTTGTCTGTCAGAACTTGTGAAGGAGGAAGAGGAGCAACAGGAGGAAGAGGAGGATCAGAGCGTCACAGACGCTCCGTCACTTCCTCCCAGCAGCACCGTCAGTCCTGATCCGTCTCACCCGTATTATGACGTGGCTCGACACGGCATCATCCAGGTCTGCGGTCAGTAGTCTGAGCGTCTCTCTCACATCCAGTCCCTTTTAGCTTCTGGTTCTGGTCCCGAGGCTCATTTCCTGTCTCAGCTGCTTTCATCGAACCTCACCTGTCTGCTCTCCAGGTGACGACAACTACGGCAGGAAGTTGATCATCTTCAGCAGCTGCTGTCTGCCGCCGTCACACCAGCTGAACCACCGACGGCTGCTGGAGTACGTTCACGCTCGACCCTCGTTCAGACAGCAGAACCGAACCTGCAGTCAGAGACTTCATGAGTCCGATGTGTTCCGTCCGCAGGTACCTGAAGTTCACGCTGGACCAGTACGTGGAGATGGACTACATCCTGGTGTACTTCCACCACGGCCTGAGGAGCAGCAACAAGCCGTCCGTCAAGTGGCTGCGAGAAGCGTACAGCGAGTTCGACAGGAAGTACGACTCCGCCGGTGCTCTGTTACTTTATTAACGAAGGACAGTACACACAGGTGCTTAGTTACTGTGTGTGTGTGTGTGTGTGTGTGTGTGTGTGTGTGTGTGTGTGTGTGTGTGTTCGTGTTCGTGTTCCAGGTACAAGAAGAACCTGAAGACTCTGTACGTCGTCCATCCAACAAACTTCATCAGAATCTTGTGGAACATCTTCAAACCTCTGATCAGGTACACACTCACCTGTCTCACTCACCTGTCACACTCACCTGTCACACTCACACTCACCTGTCTCACTCACCTGTCACACTCACACTCACCTGTCTCACTCACCTGTCACACTCACACTCACCTGTCACACTCACACTCACCTGTCACACTCACACTCACCTGTCTCACTCTCACTCACCTGTCACACTCACACTCACCTGTCACACTCACACTCACCTGTCACACTCACACTCACCTGTCTCACTCACACTCACCTGTCACACTCACACTCACCTGTCACACTCACACTCACCTGTCACACTCACACTCACCTGTCACACTCACACTCACCTGTCACACTCACACTCACCTGTCACACTCACCTGTCACACTCACCTGTCACACTCACACTCACCTGTCACACTCACACTCACCTGTCTCACTCTCACTCACCTGTCACACTCACACTCACCTGTCTCACTGACCTGTCACAATCACACTCACCTGTCACACTCACACTCACCTGTCACACTCACACTCACCTGTCACACTCACACTCACCTGTCTCACTCACACTCACCTGTCTCACTCACCTGTCTCACTGACCTGTCACAATCACACTCACCTGTCTCACTCACCTGTCACAATCACACTCACCTGTCTCACTCACCTGTCACACTCACCTGTCACACTCACCTGTGGGTACGGAAGCCCAGAGTTTGTTTTTTTTTTCTAGATTATTTTTCGTCTTTTGTTTACAACTTGAGGACCAATATGTAAAAAAATCTTTGCCAGGATAATCTTTCTGTTTAGAGTCTTTCATTTGTATTTTTCCAGGAGGATTATTTGTTTGTATAATTTTTTTACTTCATGCATGGAGTTTTTGTTCACCTGGTTTCCAGCTTGACAGTTATCGAACATGAAAACAAAAGGAACGTCCTCACTGGCCCCTCGGGGCTTCCGTATGCTGGAGCTCAGACCGTCACAGTAAAACGACTTCCTGTTTCCTCTCAGTCACAAGTTTGGGAAGAAGCTGACGTACGTGAACTACCTGGCCGAGCTGAGAGATCACCTGAACTACGAGCAGCTCGTCGTCCCTCCTGACGTCCTCAGGTGTGACCTCCGCTCTCACAGGTAACGCCTCACACAGGAAGTCATCAGCTGACGTTTGTGGTCGTCTCTCTCAGACACGATGAGAAGCTGCGAGCGGCTCAGAGAGGCGGAGCTCCTCCCTCGGTGAAGACGCCCCCGCCCCGCCCCCCTCTGCCCACCCAGCAGTTTGGAGTCAGTCTGCAGTAGTGAGTGTTCACGACGCACCAAACTCCACTCAAATTATCATCGATTCTAGAGTTCATCAGACTGAAGCTGTTTGTTTGACAGCATCAGAGAGAAGAACAGAGAAGCCGTCATCCCTCCGGTCGTCTGTCAGACCGTCGCCTACCTGAAGGAGAAAGGTGAGCGTCAGGTCAGCCGGATCGTTTGTTCTAATCAATAACACACAAAATAACACCGATAACAGATCGTTTAAATCACAGGAGGATGAAAACCCAGCAGGCTTATTTGAATCCTCCACTGTGGACGACTGACTTAAAATAAATAGAATGAAATAAAACAGCTCAATATATAAATTGGGGGGCGGCTGTAGCTCAGCGGGTAGAGCAGGTCGACTAGTGATCGAAAGGTCGCTAGTTCAAAGCTCCGGGCAAGGCTGAGCTGCATGTCGAAGTGTCCTTGAGCAAGATACTGAACCCCACACTGCTCATCAGTGAGGCCCTGCGATGAGCTGGTGACTTGTCCAGGGAGTACCCTGCCCTCGCCCTGAGACGAGGCTCCAGCAGCAACACGCCGCAACCCCATGGAAAGGGATAAGTGGTTACAGACATGACATGACAAGACAATATATAAATTGATTTGATTATTAGTTTACTGTCACTTTTATATTGTCATTCGCTTTCTGGATCATAGTGAAAGTTTAACATCATGTTGGTGTTTTTAGAGCGAAACTGACTCTATGGTATTTGTGAAAAATAATTAGTTTTTTGAGCCAACTATTATGTCTTTATTAATCGCACTTTCAGACCAAAGCTAAGCTAATAACAACTGCGTGTGTGTGTGTGTGTGTGTGTGTGTGTGTGTCAGGTCTGAGGACTGAGGGGATCTTCAGACGTTCGGCTCGTGTTCAGATCATCAAAGACGTTCAGAAACTCTACAACCTGGGTGAGTGTGTGTGTGTGTGTGTGTGTGTGTGTGTGTGTGTGTGTGTGTGTGTGTGTGTGTGTGTGTGTGTGTGTGACTGCAGGTGCACCTGCACAGGTGTGTCCTCTGTGTACCTGTTCCAGGTGAAGGTTCAGACTGTCAGTGTTTCAGTGTCACTGAGCTCGTTTACTATTGATCTGATCTTGATCTCGTTCCTGGATTGACAGATTATTGATCATGTTAACAGCATCATGCTTCACTCTTCTGTTGATGGATGATATTGATTGATGAGCCAGTATCATTGGCTGATATCCACCTGTGTGTTGTGCCACTGTGTAATTATTCTGTTCATATAAAGAATTTCAGCAGATGTATTAATATTTCCAACATCGGTCCGACTCGCTCTCTGATTATTTCAGCTTCAGTCACCTCACAGGTTTTTGGTGGACTGCTCCTTTAATGATGAAATGACCTTTTTAAATCTGTTCACTGTGTTTCTGTTGATGTCGGCGTGTCAATAAAGATTTGTCTCGTCTGAACGTGTCCAGGGAAGCCGGTGGACTTCGATCAGTACGCTGACGTCCACGTTCCCGCTGTGATCCTGAAGACGTTCCTCAGAGAACTTCCTGAACCTCTGCTCACCTTCAGAGTGTACAGCCAGGTGCAGGACATCCTCAGTGAGTACATGAAGCTCGACGACGTCCCGACACAAAACATGGTGATGAAAACACTCAGAGACTCAAACTGTCATCACAGATACCTGCTGAGGGAAATGACGTCATGACGTCACAGGTCTGTAGGATGAAGTCGTCTCTGGTTGGTGGATCTGTGTGTGACCCGGCTGTGTTTCCTGTCCGCCAGGTGTGGAGAGCAGTCTGAGGGTCAGCAGGTGTAAACACATCGTGGAAAGTCTTCCTGAGCATCATTACATCGTGACCAAGTTCCTGCTGGGTTTCCTCCACACGGTGCGTCACGTCGTCTCATCGCACTTCATCATTTCTGATAGTTTCTCAACCTGGTTCACAAAAACGTCTCGAGTTCCTGAACGTTGATCACATCTGAGCTGGATTTAGTTTGTGTGAGTCTGTCAAACACCAGCACGGTGGAAACACTGGAGATAAAGATAAACTTTATTTACTCAGCACCTTTTTAAAAACAAAGGTTACAAAGTTTGACGAGCAAAAACATGAAACTCAAGACGACGATGTTACAGAATAAACAAGTAAAAACACAAAAGTAATAAAAATAATAAAAGCTATAAAACAGGCGAAACGACAAAAATAGAAATAAAATAATTGAATAAAAGGACGATAAGACGACATCATCACAGGAACATAAACAAACAGCAGTGAAAGAAATTAAATATGAAACTTGTGATTGTATGATTTCATTCACCAACATGAAACACGCTTCACTCTGAGATGAAACATGTTCATAATGTTCAGATGGACGACAAACTCAAACTTCAGCTTGTTTTTAAACCAGCGTTCACTAACTGAAACTACAGAAACACGTTTGTCAGAAACCTTTTTTTAAGACGACAATAAGCTAAAAACAGATGTTACATCATAAAAACTGAGATGAAATGTATGTTTTGTTGTCAGTGAGGAAAAAGAAACATGACTGAAACGTTTTGAGTCGTCGTCGACTAAAACTATGAAGGATAAAAATGATAAAACAGTCACTGATATCTTTGTTTAAAGATGGAGACTAACTCTACCACCGCTGCTAAATTTAACACTGTTTTAAACTAAATATCTGGGTGGATGTAACGACTCGACTCCAGATCAACATCTAATCATTGATCCGGTGACGTCTGATCCACATGCTGCTGCTGACGAGTGTTTGTGTCCTCAGGTGTCTCAGCAGAGCATCGTCAACAAGATGAGTCCGTCTAACCTGGCCTGTGTGTTCGGGGTGAACCTGGTCTGGCCTCGTCACGGCTCCATCTCTCTGAGCGCTCTGACCCCCATCAACATCTTCACCGAGATCCTCATCGAACACTTCCACTCCGTGTTCGGCTCCCGCGGCCCGGCTGCACAGGTGACACCCTGACGCGCCCACACCTGGACAGGTGCAGCGCAGCGCCTCCGAGTTCTCTGTGGGTGTTTCGTCTGAGGCGTGAAGACGTGAACGACTCGGACGTCGTCTACAAGTCGGATCTTCACAACACGACCAGAACACAGAACACAGAACACATCCTGCTCCACCTGATGGAGCAGGATGTGTTCTGTGTTTTGTGTTCTGCGTTCTGTGTTCTGTGTTCTGTGTTCTGGTCGTGTCGTGACGATCCGACGTCTCTGATTGTTTCTAACAGGTCAGTATTTAATAAACGGTTTACAACGCGTCTGTAAACAGATCTGATGGTTTGTTTATCTGTCAGCAGATGATGAATGAAGACAATAAAACAGTTGTGATGATAAAAAGAAATGTATTCCTGACAAACACTAAACATTTAAAATGTTGTTAAATCCTCAGACAGACACATTAAAGTCTGTCATGAACCATTTATGACATTAAAACTGCTGATGAATGTAAATCTGAAGTGTTTCTATCTGAGTGATGTCACGATGCTGCAGTCAGACTGTACGGAGGCCTGATGATGATTAACATCATGAGCAAAACATTAATAAATCAATCAATAGTCTGTTAAATGCACCAGAAATTATTTTTTAAAAAAATTTGTGTGTGACAAGTGATATTTCTGTTTGGATTTTTTAAATTTTATTTGCTAATTTTCACGTTTGTTTGAATATTTTGATTAATTTAGTCATTCAGAATGTATTTCTGTATTTTTTAATACACAGTGAAAGAATACAAATAAATATATTTTCTTAATAAATACAAATTAAAAAGGGAATTAATTTAAATAGTTAATTAAAACAGAATTATCACTTTGTCACATTTCATAAATTACTTAAAGCGAATGTTTACTTTTTATACAACTTCTGCTGTTTTAATATCAGGTGTTTATCTGTTGAGTGACGTACTGATTGATTTGGCAGCTCCAGGCCTCCATAACTCTGTATGTTCTGTTTTTATATTCTGTATTTTTATTTTCTCACTGCTGCAACATTTATATTTAAATTCTGAGTAAATCACTGAATGAGACTTTTGTTTTATAACGTCTCAGATTAATACCGACAGATTTAAAAGACGTGTTGTTTGAATGTTACAGAGAAAAAGTTTTATGTTGTTTATGTTGATCTGATACAAAATGTAACAAGTGAGAATCAATAAAGTTTTATTTTATACATCTAACTTAAACCTGTGTTGTTGTTTTTAATCATGCTCAGAATGTTATAAAAATAATCCAAAACAGAAATTTTGTTTTTATTTTCTGATTTCATTATTTTTGGATTTCAGATGTTTGACGAGGTCGAAGAATAAAAGAATAATAACTTTTACATTTATAAATGTTTTATTTATATCACAACTCCAGTAAAAGTAAAGATATGAATGATATCAAACATTCTGATCATCAAAATCAGGTTTTCATCTGATTATCAAGACAATGAATTAATTTAAAAAAAATTGACACTTTGGCTCTGACACAGGATGAAATCTGTGAAGTAACTTGTAACTAAAGTGATCTGATGAATGCAGTGGAGTGAAAACACCTCAGATGTGCTGAAGAAGAAATGTACTCAGTTACTTTCCATCAGTGAAAACAGTTTGTAATCTGTAACTTGTAACTGAAGTAATAAAGTAACTGTAGTGGAGCAGAAAGTAAAATATTTGCTTCCTAACTATAAAGTAACACTACGTGGAAATAGTAAATGTATGTAGTTAAATCTGACTACAGTTCCCATGATGCAACACCACTGAATACAGCATGTAATCTTTAACGTAACTAACTCATCAAATGCAGTGAAGTAGAAGTAACTACAAGTTGTACTCGAGTAAATGTACTCTGTTACTTTGTTGTACTCTGTTACTTTGTTGTACTCTGTTACTTTGATGTACTCTGTTACTTTGTTGTACTCAGTTACTTTGATGTACTCAGTTACTTTGTTGTACTCAGTTACTTTGTTGTACTCAGTTACTTTCCATCAGTGAACCAGCAGCTGATCTTTGAAGTGACTAATTGAGTGTAAAGGTCGAGTATTTGCCTCAGAGTGTGAAGGACGGCAGCAGAACATGTGAAGTACTTGCATACAGAACAAATACTCGAGTAAATGTACTCAGTTACTCTGACAGGAAACAGACGCTGGACTCGCTCTGTTCTTGATTTTGTTTATTAATGATTCCATTTTTCGTAAGAACTCGGTACAAAAAAGTGAGACTACTCTTGAATCATGTTACCAACTTTTTCCATCGATCAACTTTTTTAATGCATCATAAAGAAGAAAAAAACTACATTGGCATATTTAAGACAAACACTTTCCTATACACACTATCCACTGGACAGCCCCCTTATTAATGACAAAGAAAAGAACTTCTACTTCAAACAGCCAACACACATTTTCATCTCGTCTAAACGTGTCGTCGCCTCCTCGCCGCAAAATAAAACATCGAACGTCGCAAGCTAGAAGTCAGAATGCAGAACCAGCAAACGATAGAAAACCCAAATGTTCTCTTCTTCTTTTTTTTTTGCTCCTTGATAAAAGAATATAAAAATGTTCTTTTTTTTTCTTCTTATTTGTTCAAATGTTGTGTCGTGTATTAAAATAGATCTGTTTAAGCACTGCACAGTTTCTCCCGGAGAAGATCTCTAGAAACGGATGGAGAGGATTGTTCTGGGGAGGGTTTCTGTTCGGGACGGAGCTGATGTGGTTCCGTCCGTCCGGCGGCTCGCGGTGAGACGGGATATGCATCACGTGGCTCGTTCTCCACTCTGATCATGATTTTATTCGTTTTAAAAGGCAAGTCGGGTAAATGTGAACACGTGTCTGCTGACGTCACTGTGTTTCATATCACACCTGTCTGAACACAGAGGCAGGAAACACACGAGGTGCCTTTAAATCCACCAAAAGACCTGAAACATGTAATTAACTCTGAATGTGACAAATTTACATTTATTTTATTTGTTTATCTTTGTATCTAAAACACGTTTTATTTTAACTTTCCTATTAAATGATCTTATTTTGGAATTTATTTAATTTCTTTGTATTTTGAGAGTTAATACAGAAATGAGAACATTTAAATATTAATTACATTTTGCTCGACTCGACGGGTTTCACCAGAATTTTAATTTTGCATTTCCTGAATATTTTTGGTTCCCGTTAGAAATAAATTAGTTAATCATTCTGTTATTTCTTCCAAGAGGAAAGAAAACAGATAACAAACACAGATTTCAGTTTATGTCACATCTGATGAATTTTGGTAGATTTAAAGGCACATTGACTCATTTTTAGTTTTCTTTAGTTAATGAATTAGATATTGTTGAACAGACGCCGACCGGCTCTGAACTCTGATAAAGCGCATTAGAAGTAAATATGAAATATGTGGCGAGCAGCAGCGACGCGACTGTTCTCAGTTTACTGTTAATCATGTTGACTCACTTCTTTTCTCAGTCACACAACAGTGAAGAGAACAGAAACGTGTTTTATTCCTTGATATTAACGCTGATGTGACCGTTTAGTTCGAGTCCGTCTGACTGGAACTCGACGTATCTGAGTTTTGTGCCGAACAGACGATGATCATCGAACAGGCGACCTGGATATGATTCAGACTAAAATAAATCCGCCTCCTCTCACTTCTCCCTCGTGTTTCTCTTCTGATAAAAGGCTTTTTTTTTTTTTTTTCCTCTCTGGATTATTTGTTCATGTTTGTGCATCAGGTGGCAGAAAGCTGCACCGCGACTGTGGTGATACAGTATGATCAGAAATAACAAATGGACTAAATCTAATGTCGTAACACTTAAACTGAACCTTTCTGGACCAGCAGGAAGACTAGTGAGACAACAGGAGCCGAGCAGGACCAGCAGCGCCCTCCTGGTTTCCACTGTGGTGACGTTAAACCGGGAGGACGCCGTCTGCGCCCCGCCGGTCCGCCGGCGGTCAAACGGTGTTGTTGCAGTTTGACGGCCGTCCCGTTTCTGATTGACTGGTGTCTATAAAATGACGCAACAAAGACGAAAACCCTGGATTTGAAAGGATTTGTACTTGAGGCAGTGTTCATCTGTCAGACTAACAGGCTCGTCACTGTTAAAACGTTCATAAAACACGAGAGTAAAAAAAGCTCCAAAAGCGAAAATATAAAATAGGCAGGGAGAGAAAAAACAAAAAAGCGCTATAGACATTATTGAGAGATGATCCCAGTACAAAAACAAAGAAAAGTTTTTGGCATATTTTCGATACTGGCTGAAGAGGAACAGGGACTGAACGGACCATCACACATCGACTGGCGTGTTGCGTTTGAGTGCAGGTGAACAAACTTCGCTCCCGCCTGCAGATCCAGCCGCTCGACTTCTGACCAGCTCAAACACAAACGAGAACGACGACTTTGTTCTCTCTGAGATGCAGAAACAGAAACTTCAGTCCTCGCAGCTGATATTATGTTAGCCAGCACACCTTCACCTTCACCTGAAGCTGTACTGCTCTCTTCAAAGCCACCAGACTCCCTTGAAAAAAGCAGTAATTTTACCTGGTAGAACAGCAGAAGTGTCTCATCCACGTTGCCTCGAATGTTAGTGTGTTATTGTGACACGTCAGTGGATCTGAACTAAGACTTTACAACACTGGAGTCGCACAATAACACAAACAGACTCACTAATCGAGGAGGCGGAGGACGAGACACTCTGCTGTTCTACCAGGTAAAATTCCTGCTTTCTTCAAAGGAGTCTGGTGGCTGCAGAGACAGAAAGATGGCGGCTCTAGTCTCTGGTCACAGCGAGCTGCGTGGTGTCGAGGTGGAAACAGTTCGTCTGACTGTCGCGTTCTCGTTTGTGTTGCTGTGAACAGAAACGATCAGCTGACTGTCGAGACGTCGTCGCTCTCAGATGTGTGACTTCAGTAAAAAAACAAAAAGAAACCTGCGATCATGATAATAATCATAATAATACAACATATGTACAGTGATCCCCTTGAATACTCCAAACTTACATTTATCAACAGGCATCAGCATGAAAATACTAAAATCTCCACTAGAAATGCTAATTTCTGTAGTTTTATCTTAAATACTTTTTTCTTTGACTTTAACTCTATTAATACTGAAAAAAAGTTATTCTCTGTTTTTGTTTGAAGGCTCGTATGCGTTTACATACACGATGAAAACATTTTCCTGAATTATTATGGCAAAAACATTGTTCATAGGAGAATGAGAACAAACATCTACTCAGATATATCATCGCTGTACAGTCCGTCTCTCCGCGACGCTCCGTGTCTCACTACCACTAACTCTACTGTTCTCTCTCGCTATACGCAGAACAATTATTATACCTGTGTTTAAAAAAGGGAAATATCTTTTGGACCGCGCGCAGAAACTCCCGTCGAGTCTCTGCGGCAGCTGTCGTCTAACTTTTTGTAATAAATACATTAAGGCCAAGAACATTAATAAATAGAAAAGAACTTAAAAAAAGAAATCTCGTAAGCACTGTAGGTGTTGGGTTTTAAAAAATACTTGAATCGAGTGGAGGATAGAGGCTCTGCTTTCTCCCTTTGGTGGAGAAATCGTGGTTAGATATTATTCAGACAAAAAGAAATCATCAGCGCCCTCGACGGCTAGTTGTTGGCGTCATCCTGGCTGTGGGCGTGGCTCTTCTGCAGGGGCGTGGCCGAGGGGCCCGGGATGGCGGCGGTGGCGGCCGCGATGGCGGCGCTGGTGGGTTTGATCCAGGACTGGGAGAGCAGGGAGGCGGTCATGGTGACCTGGATGAGCTGGTCGCGTTGAATCAGCCTGATCAGAGCTTTGAGGCGCTCGAGCGACGCCTGAGTGTCTCTCTGCTGCCCCAGCAGCCGCTCCCTCAGGTCCATGCATTGCTGCACACACAGGAAACACCACCGTCAACTTCCTGTCAGCGGCGTGACGCCAAAACCGATCCTTAAAATCCAGGTGTGTGTGTGTGTACCTGCAGTGTGTTGTTGATCTTCTTCTCTTGTTCCTCCAGGTGAGCACACTCGTTCTTCAGCTCGTTGTTTCGTCTCAGCAGCCGTCGCTTCTCCTCCTGCCTCACTGCTCACACACACACACACACACACACACACACACACAGTCAGCACATGTATGGACGTCATGATAACACACACACACACTCATGAAGACATCGGCTGGTTCTCACCTGTCTTGTGTGTGACGTAGGACTGAACGAAGTTCTGTGGCCACGACAGGTTTTCTTTGTTCAGCACCTGCAGGTCAGAAACAAACGAGTCAGTCAGTGAAACCACAACGTGTCGCTGAGTCCGACGGTCCCGACGGTCGGCGCCGGGCGTCATACCTTCTTCTGGCACTTGGGGCAGTACCAGGGTCCTCTGGGGGGGGTCTTGAGAGGCGGGTGCAGGCAGTTGGGGTGGAAGGCTCTGGGGCAGTTGTGGCAGGGCTGCAGCTCTCCGTCCTCCTTACAGACGGCACAGTGCTCGTCATGCTCCACGTCCTCCTGCAACAACATGACAGCAGCGTCACTAAAGGCACATTTCACCATTTCTGTCCTTTAACTGAACTCTGCTGGGTCGTGTCAGGTGAAGCTGGGACAGGAGAGCAGCATCCTGTGTGTGTGTGAGGGATTTTACTTTTTTAACAAGGTGTTAAAAAATGAGACTGAAATCATCTCTGAACCCCTCAGACGGTTCAGACACGTGTAACACAGGTGTGACATCATCAGTCAGGTGACCTACCTTCCAGCAGAAATCCTCAGTGTCTAGCATGTGAATGGAAGCAGAGCAGAGGTTAGTGGCAGCACACACACACACACACACACACACACACACACAGTGAGGTGAATCAGTCAGGATGTAGTTAGCTTAGCTTAGCATAAAGACTGGAAGCGGGGGGAAACTGCTAGCCTGGCTCTGTGAACAGCTCTGAGTCTCACCATCAACATTTTCATCTTGTTTGGACTCGACATGTTGAACATGAAGATGATTTGATTCATTCATGAAGAATTAAAATCAGATTGACTTCATCAGAAATCTGCCAACGGTTCAACTCTGCCTCAATTTCTAAAACTGTGAACTGTTCCTTTAACAAGTGTGTGTGTGTGTGTGTGTGTGTGTGTGTGGTGTGTGTGGTGTGTGTGGAGTGTGTGTGGTGTGTGTGTGTGTGTGTGTGTGTGTGTGTGTGTGGTGTGTGGTGTGTGTGGAGTGTGTGTGGTGTGTGTGTGTGTGTGTGTGTGTGTGTGTGTGTGTGGTGTGTGTGTGTGTGTGGTGTTGGTGCGTGGTGTGTATGTGTGTGTGTGTGTGTGTGTGTGTGTGTGTGTGGTGTGTGTGTGTGTGTGGTGTTGGTGCGTGGTGTGTATGTGTGGTGTGTGTGTGTGTGTGTGGTGTGTGTATGTGTGTGTGTGTGTGGTGTGTGTGTGTGTGTGGTGTGTATGTGTGTGTGTGTGTGTGTGTGTGTGGTGTGTGTGTGTGTGTGGTGTTGGTGCGTGGTGTGTATGTGTGGTGTGTGTGTGTGTGTGTGTGGTGTGTGTATGTGTGTGTGTGTGTGGTGTGTGTGTGTGGTGGTGCGTGGTGTGTATGTGTGTGTGTGTGTGTGTGTGTGTGTGTGTGTGTGTGTGTGTGTGTGTCACCTCGTGCTGACAGGAAGAGTGAGCTGTTCAGGTAATGTGACGCCAGTCGTTTACGCTGCAGACAAACAGGGAGGAACATTTTGTGTTTACAGGCTGAAGGTTCAGAGTTCTGACATGGGTTCTGGAGACCGGATCAGGTTCTGAGTGAGTTCTGACCTCGGGTTCGAACAGGCCGCTGTAGGCCGGGTTCGCTGTGCTTCGTCTCTTCCTCTCCTGCCGCTTCGTCTGGATTTCTGTTCAGAGAGAAAACAGCTTCAGCTTCACGGTTCTGACCTTGTTTAACAGCTGGTTCCTTCTGGACTCACCTTCCAGATGTTCTGTGGTGACGAGGCCCAGGGCCACCATGAAGGCGATTTTCTGTCAGAGACAAGAAGACGTTAACGAGGATGAGGAAGGGTGAGGGTGAGGAGAAGAAGGGGTGAGGAGGATCTGAGGGACGTTCTCACCTCGGGGTCCTCGTCAGTCTTCTGGGACGGAGACTTCGGGGACTTCGGGGACTTCGGGGCTGGTGGGGCCTCCTGAGACGGGAGGTCAGCCTGGGCCCCCGGGGACCCGTCGGTGCTGCTCGGGGCCTGAGGCTGGATTATTATCACCTGGTGACACACACAGGTGATGATGATGATGATGATGATACAGCTGAACTCTGATCACTTTCTGATCTCATGATGGATCAGCTTCAGATGTGTTTGTTGTGACTCTTCTAATCTGACTACTGAACAAACTTTATATTACAGGATTAATAATCAGTGTGGGTGTGGCCTGTCAGTGTGGGTGTGGCCTGTCAGGGTGGGTGTGGCCTGTCAGTGTGGGTGTGACATGTCAGGGTGTGGTCTGTCAGTGTGGGTGTGGCCTGTCAGTGTGTGGGTGTGGCCTGTCCATGTGTGGGTGTGGCCTGTCAGTGTGGGTGTGACATGTCAGTGTGTGGGTGTGGTCTGTCAGTGTGGGTGTGGCCTGTCAGTGTGTGTGGTGTGGTCTGTCAGTGTGTGGGTGTGGCCTGTCCATGTGTGGGTGTGGCCTGTCCGTGTGTGGGTGGAGACACCAGCCTTGTTATCAGGGCTGAAGAGCAGTGGCTGCACCTTGACGGCCTCGCTGACGGCGGACACCCCGTTCCCAGTGGCTGGCGAGGCGGCGATGATGGCGTACGCCACGCCGGGACCCGCGGAGGCGTGCTGGCCGGGGCCACCGGAGTCTGGGCCTCCCGACAGGCCGTGCGACGGGGCGGAGGGCGGCGAGGCGTCGCTCTGGCCGTTGGGCTGGTGGTCGGGGCTGAAGGTGCTGTTGGCGGTGGGCAGGGTGGGGCCCTGGCTCTTGGGACTGACCACAGCTGTGGCCCTCTGCAGGCTGAGAGGCTGCAGCTCCTGACACGGACTGTGGGGGAGGCTGTCGGGGATCTGGGTCTTTGGCCTGACCTGAAGCACACGACCAGGAGGACACACCTGTCAGAACTTCAGCCACTTCCTGTCACACTGACACGACTCTACAGATTCTCAGCTCAACAGAAAAGACAAAGTTTTTCATTTTGAAGTCAGTCGGACAGTTTTTACAGCCAACATTCAGACCAATCAGATGCTCAGCCTCATGTGTCCTGTGGTCCAATCAGAGGACAGGATCCTGCCTGTCATCAGATCAGTCTGTGCTGCCACCTGCTGGACGTCTGCAGACACCAACAGCAGCTCCTCTGAAGTCCTGATGACTTTAAACTAGTGACAGCAGAGCAGAGCTCAGATGTCCCTCAGCAGCCACCGTACTGATCTGTTCAGGGAACAACATGAACTTTCCTCTGGCGCCACCTGCAGGACGACGTGTGCAGCTCAGCTGAGAGGAGGAGAGTTACAGCCTCACAGGAAGTGAGGTCTTCATCAATCGATCAGCTGTTTGGTTAATAACACGTCTGCCTCACATCCTTCTGATAAAATGACCTGTTGTGAGTTTATTGATTAATTATCGGTGTACGGTGGCCTGTAAGTGACAATAAATTGTGTTTTGTCAAACTGACAGTCCATGTTCATATTGCAGAATCTGAACTTATTGTTTTCGCTCTTCTTACAAACATGTTTCCAAACGATTGATTTATCAGTTCATTGATCGGTCTGTAAAATATCCAAACATGACATCATCAAAACATCATCATCATCATCATCATCATCATCGTGAGATTCTGTTCTTTGTTTCTGTCATTCTTTTAAAAAGACTCAAACTGATGAATCGATCATGAAACAAATTGAAACCCAGTAAGATTTCTACATTTTGATGTTGTGTAGAACATTAGAGTCCTTAAACACCTCCTAATATAATTAATTGATTAACTGAAATACATTTAAACTCAGAAACATCATCAGTATTATTATTGTAGTTGTTATAATCTTGATCTTGGACGATGACGTCTTGTTCTGTATTGTTTTCAGGATCACAGCAGGTAAAAGTGGATGATTAATCGTCAGCTGAATGAGTCGATGCTGATTGACGACTGGATGTTTGCGGCTGTCTGTCACAGTCTGCTGGTGTGTGATTGGTGGACTGGGTGTGATGATGTCACCTGAGGTAGCACGGTGGCTGCTTGTCCTGCCAGCCGGTGCAGCGAGCTGACTTGAGGCACCTTGATGGGGACAGCAGTGAGAGTTCCCAGCATCTGAAACACACATGAAGGCAACACTCAGCGCACCATGACAACATGTTGTATGTCTTCCTGGTCTGACAGGAAGTGACACGATCAGTTTATTATCAATCAAACTGTTTATTCATTCATAGATTAACTGCTGTCTTTCTATAAAAATGTATTAAATCAACCAACACAAGTCTCAGCCTGACAGACAGACACATCATCATTTCTCTACCAGTGAAAACCAGCAAATCTTTGATTGAGAAACTGATAATTGTGGACGTCATTACAGGACCGCCCACTCAGTGACGTCCAGTAGCCACATCACCACCAGACTCCCTTAACAAATCATCTGATTTTAAGAGTTGTTGAGTTAAACAATCTTCATAAACTCTGTGAAACTCTGTCTCTGACTCATTCTGCATTATTTGGACCTTCTTGTTAATTCAGCAAATGTTCTACATGAACTTCTTTCTGTCTTTGAGCAGAAACATGGAGTCTGTGTGTTATTTTCTTCATTTCAGAGCTGACAGTCGTGAACACTTGTTTCTAAAGACGGTGGCTGTGATTCTGCAGCGACAGTAGAATGAAGGCAGGAACAGGTTTCCTCCCGGCGGCTGGACTGTAATCAGAACCTCCACCTCTTCATTAAATCACAGCCAGCTGCTTCACACACAGGAAACCTGAGCTGTGATTCACCTGCGCCTCACCTGCTCTCATTAGACTGCATCTTAATTAAAGCTGCCGGCTCTTCCAGAGTTTAAACGTCTTGTTAGTCACAGAGCGTCTCCGTCCTCTCCCGTCTGTCTGACTAACGAGGATGTTTCTCTTCCTCACGCTCAGGCTCAGGCTCAGGTTCTGGCTCAGGTTCAGGTTCAGGTTCTGGCTCAGGCTCAGGCTCAGGCTCAGGCTCAGGCTCAGGTTCTGGCTCAGGTTCTGGCTCAGGTTCAGGTTCTGGCTCAGGTTCAGGTTCTGGCTCAGGTTCTGGCTCAGGTTCTACTCATGTCGACAGCAGCTTCACTCAAGGTCGAAGCGCCGTGTCTCGTCTCATTTGGTTTCCCTCAAAAGTCAAACTAAATGTGCTTCAACTTGTCTGAACATGAAACAGTTTTCAACTTAAACTGCGGTGTCGAGTCACTTCCTGTCTCTCTGTCAGTCGGTCCGTCCACAAATACT